>NW_024086513.1:0-67180 GCF_009730915.1 Dioscorea cayenensis subsp. rotundata
ATGCATTGCTATCTTTATTTTTCCTAACAACTTATAGTTTATTCAAAAATTACAAATATTTTATCATTTATAGCTCTAATGGTTGTATCTCCATTGATACTCTAGTTTGCTACAAGAATGAATAAAAGGTACACAATTTCTTCTGTCAAGAAATGTATTATTTTGTCCCTCCTACTTTGTTTGTTTAATAATAATTAGGCTTATTTGTAGCTTTGGATGTTAATTTTTTAATAACGCCTTAAATAAAAGTTTCTCATTGATTTTATGAATATCAATATATATTTGTCTTATTGGTATTTAGAAATCTCTCTCTCTCCTTCTCTATATATATATATATATATATATATATATAGAGGGATATTTATTTTTTCAATTTAAAATGAATCCACATTTGCAACCAAATGTAACTATCCTCTGGTTTTGAAACAACTCTAAAGGCTATTTATTAATTATTTAGTGGGAAACCCCATTTTATATTGTTATTAATGTCGCAGAAGGTATAGCTCTCTGGAATGATTAGATAAATTGCGGGAAGACACAAATAATGATGATTTATGATATATCAAACAACAAAGATTTGTGACATAGCACTGAACTAGAGACTAAAGTGTTCATGTATTAATTGGAAAAAATAACATATAATCAAAAAACAGTATAACATATTCCATGGGCACTAATGGAATATATTTCTTTTATTTATTTAATGTCCTATTTGAGTGGGTTTTTTTATTCTCTTTTAAATTTAATCTCAACAGCTGAAGAAGCTCTGCATTGTATGTAAATTGAGCAACTTTGATTTTTTATTTGTTTAATCAACTTTTGTCAAATAAAAAGAAGCTAATAAAACATGTGTAAACAATTTATTTAAATTAGTTTTCTTTGATCTTTTAAATTTAATTCCTAACTCCTCCAAGAAGTCCTCATTATAGTAAATTACATCTTTGAATTTTTATTTGTTTAATTAAATCTAGTTAACAGTAACACAGGGTGAATTATATCTTTTGGTAACATCAGCGGAAATGTCAATAACTATTTAGTTTATTTGTACCAAAGCCGGGCTATATAAGATTTTTGTCCCATTGAGGAGCAGTAAGTTCAAAACTCTCTAACTAACCCATGGTACAGAGCAGTACTAAATATCGTAGTAGCTCATTTTCCTCATATACATTAGTTCTCGACACGCAAACCATTCATTCATTTGATCACTACCAACAACAAGTATACATCTTTTATCCTAACAACTTTAGTTTATTCAAAATTAGCAAATATCTATTTTTATCATTTCATAGCTCTCACGTTGTATCCTCGCTGATACTCTAGTCGTCAAGCAAGAATGAACAAAAGGTACACACACCTTCACAAGAAAATGTATTATTTTTGTCCTCCTACTTTGTTTGTTTAATAATAATTAGTTTATTTGTAATGGATGTTAATAATAACGTCTTAAATAAAAAGTTTTCATTGATTTTATGAATATCAATATATATTTTTGTCTTATTGGTATTTGTAAACCTCTCTCTCTCTCTCTCTCTCTCTCTCTATATATATATATATACTAGTGATATTTATCAATTTAAAATTTCCATCTAATATTTGCAACCAATGTAACTATCCCTCTTGCTTTGCAACAACTCTAAAGGTTTATTTATTAATTTATTTAAAGGGGAAAAAAACCCCAATTTATATTGGTGTTATTAATGTCGCGTAAGGCATGGCTCTTAGAATGGATTAGGATAAATTGGTGGAAGACAAATAATGATGATTTATGATATATCAAACAATTGGGAAGATTTGTGACATAGCACTGAACTAGAGGACGAGTGTTTAATTTTATTAATTGAAAAATAACATATAATCAAAAGCTTGTATAACATATTCCATAATTAATGGAATAGTACTTCCTTTTATTTATTTAATGTCCTATTTGAGTGGGTTTTTTTTATTCTTTTTTAAATTTAATTCCCAACAGCTGAAGAAGCCTGCATTAAGTAAATTGAGCAACTTTTGATATTTGTTTAACTAAATTTTTGTCAAATAAAAAGAAGCAATAAAACATGTGGTGCAATCACCTATTTAAAATCAGTTTCTGATCTTTTAAATTTAATTCTAATCCCCAAGAAGTCCTCATTATAGTAAATTGAGCATCTTTTGAATATTTATTTAATTAAATTTTTAATTAACATAAAAATCATGTGGTGAATTATATTTTTTTGGTAAATATCAGCTGAAAATGTCAATAACTATTTACTTTATTTGTACCAAGTCAGTTACATAAGATTTTTGTCTCATTGAGAGGTGAGTTCAAACTCCAATCTACCTGCCATGGTGAGGAGTACAAATATTGTAGAGCTTAGCTCTCATATACGTTAATCTTTGACACGCAATTTTATTCACATTTATCAAAAAAACTACAACAACAAAGTATATATCTTTATTTTTCCCTAACAACTTAGTTTATTCAAAAATTACAAATATTTATTTTATCATTTCATAGCTCTAATGGTTGTATCCTCCATTGATACTCTAGTCGTCACAAGAATGAACAAAAGGTACACAATTTATTCACAAGAAAATGTATTATTTTGTCCTCCTACTTTGTTTGTTTAATAATAATTAGTTAATTTGTAATGGATGTTAATTTTTTTAATAACTTCTTAAATAAAAGTTTTCATTGATTTTATGAATATCAATATATATTTTTGTCTTACTGTTATTTGTAACCTCTCTCTCTCTCTCTCTCTCTCTCTCTCTATATATATATATATATATATGTATATATAGTGATATTTTTTTTTTCAATTTAAAATTTCCATCTAATATAAATAAAAAAAATTTGAAGCTTTTATAAGATCATCAGCACTAGCTCGACCCAACTAATTCCAGGAGCGCTTCAACAGAAAGCCCTTCTAATAAATTTTTTTGGAAAATCTTATTAATTAAGATATTTGCAAGCAATGGTGTAGAAAATCCATGTGAAGAATTGGCTGCAATCCGAACAAGTTCAATTGAAGCTTATGTCCAGCATTTTGAGATGCTATTGGCACAATTATTGGAAATTACCAAGGAGCAGGCTTTGAGTTATTTCATGAATGGCTTGAGTGATGTAATCAGGAGAAAGGTGATAACTCATGACCCACATAACACACCAAAGGTGATCAGCCTTGCCAGTTCAATTGAGAATGAATTATTTCAAGAAAACATGAGTTTTGTTCCAAAATAACTTCTAAGGTTATTTTTCTATATTGAGCTTACTCCACACTTATGCACGTATTTAACAAGTGAATGTCTCACTCTATAATAGAATATCTCAAATTTACACAAGATGATTTGTACAAAATTTATCTAAAATCAGTGAATAGGAGAAAGAAATGAGATATTTGATTATATCTTTTCCTACCACTAGGCAAATTTTCTTGCTGCAAAATCGGTAATATAATTTGAAATATAAATAAAACATTTTAATTAATAAAAAATTAAGGTGCTCTCATCTCACAAATGCACCCACCTATTTACTCGGTAGTAAAAAAATAAAAGTGTTGTTATAGTTGAGAATTAAAAAAAACCCAAATAATAAAAGTATTTGAATGTCCTTCACCTGTCTAATAAAAATTATTAAATTATAAACAAACCACTTGAACCACCAAATAATTTTTCCTATAAGAAAAATTTAACTGTGCGCAAATAAAATAGTTCCATTATCATTTATACAGATGTTTTGATCACATATGAAAAAAAAAATTAATTTAAAATTTTTTGTAAAAAATATTGCATACAATTATTTTAACATAATTAAAAAAAAGTCGGTTAACTAAGCAAATAAGAATAACAAGCATTATTTTTTTCCATTTTTTTTTCTCAAGGAAATTTCTATGTAGGTGATCTTCAATGCAGCCTTAATCCTAACCCTAACACTGACCCTTAAATCTTAAGGTTTTGTTTTCCTCTTTCAAGGTCTAATCATTAGAGACGTCATATATTTTCTTTTTTCAAATAAAATTTATTATTTATTTTATTTTTATGTAAGTATATCTATTTTATTTTAATCCTAAAAATTCACGTTAGTTTTGGTGTCCAAACTCAACCTCAATGTTTTACGCATTATCTAAGAGTCATCTCTATTTATTTATTTATTTGTTCATTTATTTATTTATTAAAAATGGCTATCTGGGCATTATAAAATTTTTAAAACATAAATATATTTGAAGAATAATTTTCACAAAATAAATATATCATCTTATTTAATTAATTATTTTTTTGGAAGAGAGGTAGTTTTGCCATCTTCAGATCTCATTACAGATTAATGTTTTCTTAAAGAATTGGAGGGTTTTTTTAAGGGCTAATTAACGACTCAATTTGATGCATTTTTGGAATAAGTCCTTAATTTACATTT
This sequence comes from Dioscorea cayenensis subsp. rotundata, assembly GCF_009730915.1. Lineage (NCBI taxonomy): Eukaryota > Viridiplantae > Streptophyta > Magnoliopsida > Dioscoreales > Dioscoreaceae > Dioscorea > Dioscorea cayenensis. Next base: position 4,391 of record NW_024086513.1, read on the forward strand.
AAAAAAAAGATTTATTGGACAAATACTTTTGTAAGTAAAACAATCCATTGTTTTTTTTAATATATAATATTAATGAGTGCAAGTTGTTTTCTTATGCTTTCTAAGATTTATGCATGTAAAATTTTTTGAGGTACAAAATTAGAATGTCTAATTCTCTAAATAATCCCTATGCTATTCAAACTTGTCTTTTTAGTCTTTTACTTCAAATTATAATTTTTTAATCCCTCTTAATGGTTATGATTTAGTGTTTATAGGGACTAACATAGCTAACTTAAAAGAAGTAGAATGACTAAAATGTTACAATTTGAAGTAACGGACTAAAAAAGTTAGTTTGAAAAAGTAAAGGGACTATTCGGGGACTTATACCAAATTAGAATGAAGGGCTCACATGAAATATGCCTTGGTCAACAATTGGATAACTCAATGGTATGACACAAAAATACTAAGGAGGAGGATAAGGGTTCGAATTCTTCCCCGGTAATAGTGTTCATGTAATGTTCATGGATTATACACTTGGCTGTCCAATAATGTTCATCAATACTAATCACACGTCTGAGTGTGGGTCTTGTGTGGGAAAAACAGTTATTTCACCGCTCCAAAAGTTGCAAGATAGAAGGATTTTCCTAGAAGATCCGTAAGCCATAGTAACTAATGCATCTCCATACTTGTTTGTCTCTTTGACAATCCTTTAAATGAGAAACGCTTGTCGCCTATTTGTAAAAAAAAAATGTCTTGCTAGTATTTATTTTTTTATTTTAGAAATATTTCTAGAAAAACATGAATTAAAATTATTATTATTATTATTATTATTATTATTATTATTATTATTTTGCTTTTGTTAGAAGCACAACGAATAAAGTTTGGGATTTTCGAAAGAAATAAAATTCAAAGTCTTCTTTTTTTTGAAAAAATTAGAATAGTGGAGAAGGATTTATCCAAAACTCTCTTTTGATTTATTTAGTATTTAATTTTCTTCATTATATCCAAAGGTAATTTATTACATCACATCCTAACCAAGGTAGGAAAGAAAATGATACAATATAATAAACTCAAAATATTAGAATGAGTCTGCAAATTAACTAGCAATTTACTAGACACCTCCAATATTTACTTATTGAAAATGTAAAACGTACGATGACTAATACATCCAGCATGCATTATGATCACCATGCAACAAGACTTTATTTAACCATCATATAACCATCAAAACTAATTAATTAACCAGATAAACCCTAACCTTAATCCAAAGAGTGAGATATCTCCCTAAATCTCTCTGCATGCTTTTCAAGCAGAGAAACAAAAACATTCACGCCACCATCCGGAGGCAACGCAGGGATGAAGATTAACAACCCTTCTAAAGGAATCCATGTAGGCAAGAAAGCACACAAAGCCCCACCACCACCAAAATCAACCTTATCAAACTTAAACCCTAGCCAGCTATCAATCTCCAGTTTTGGTGAAATCACATTACCATCCACATCATAACAAGGCACAAGATCTCTATCTCCATAAACCTCACCAAGGTCAATAAATGATTGGAAGTAATCCTCTCCAACATCTCTCACTGCTTCTCGAACTATCCCCGCCGCCATCACCACCCCACCTTCTATCAATTCTCTTGCTTTTGCTTTTGGATATGCATTCAGAACCAAGTTACCGAAAAACTCCGGCGGCACCGGAGGCTGTAAACGAGGCCTGCCATTCACTGACACTCTAGCCATCGTACACTCCTCATCATCCAACTGCCGAGCTATCGTCACCATCCTCCATAGATGACCTAAGAGAGTCTGAAAGGTGGTGTATTTTACAGTGCTTGATGCACTGGTCTGAGCTTTGAGCTTTATGATGAACTCTGTTGAGAAGTGCAACAACATGTTGGTGATCTCACGAGGATCAGCATAAACGGGAGTGACACAAAACTGATTTGGTCGAGGAGAAAGAGGGATGAAATCGGTCCCCCAGTGATCGAACTGCACCAGAGGAGGATCCCGAGGGCTGAGCCATGACTGATCATAGACTGGATGTGGATCAATGGGGACACCACACACCATCTGCCCCCATGCTACAAAGAAAGTACTCATGGACTGGCCATCAGCAACACGGTGGTGGGCGGTGACTCCAATGACCAGCCCGCCACACTGGAGCCGGTTGAGCTGAACTTGGAGCAAGTGCTTTGCATCATTGATTTTAGGATGGAGGAGTCTGAAGTCCGGTGAGGGAGTGAAAGGCAGGTGATCTTCTAGTTTGGATGAGACTGTGGCTTCAACGACGAGTGCACCTCCATCAGGGCCTCCGACAGTGAGCGAAGGGCGACCGTAGGAGTTGGTGGTGAGGTTACCAGTGAGATTTGAGAAGTGGACAAAGGTATTGGACAGGCCAGAGATGATTTCAGCGTTGGTGGAGGTGGGTGGAGTGAAGGCATAGAGGACGGCGATGTGTTTGTTGGTTGCGAAACGGTCGAAGATGGTGAGGGGGATCTCGGAAGGCTGAGAGATGGGACTTGTGAGGATGGTGGAGCTTGTTACTTTCACTTCCATTGTGTAATTAGCAAGCAATGCTCTGTTCTGTGAACAGGGAATAGAAAGAGAGAGAGAGAGAGAGAGAGTGAGAGTTTGAGATGAACTAACTACACGAAGGTGGTGATATAGATGAAGATGAGTTAGTTTGTTAACTCGTGTCTAGCAAGGTCTTGCTTTGCAACAACTCTAGAGGTTTATTTATTAATTTATTTAAAGGAAAAAAAAAAACGCCATGTTGCGTAAGGCATGGCTCTTAGATTATAGCAACCAATAAATATGATTTATGATATATCAGACAACTGGGAAGATTTGTGACATTGCAATGAACCAGAGGCTGAGTGTTCTATTTTATTAATTGAAAATAACATATAATCAAAAGCTTGTATAACATAATCCATAATTTATTGGAATAGTACTTCCTCCTATTTATTTAAGGTCCTATGTGAGTGGTTTTTTTTTTTTTAAATTTAATTCCTAACCCCCAAAGAAGTCCTCATTAACTAAATTGAGCAATTTTGATAATTTGTCTAACTAAATTTTAGTAAACAAAAAGAAGCAGCATGTGATGCAATCACCTATTTAAGTCGGTTTCTATTCATTTTTTTTTTTTAATTTAATTCCCAACACCCAAGAAGTCCTCATTAAGTAAATTGAGCACCTTTGATTTTTTTTTTTATTTATTTAACTAAATTTTAGTTAACAAAAATAAGTAATAAAACATGTGATGTAATTATTATTATTATTTTAAACATTAGCAGGAAATGTCAATGATTATTTAATTTATTCGTACCAAGTCACTTACATAAGATTTTTGTTTTATTAAAGAGTTAAGTTTAAACTCCAACTTACCCATGGTGAGAGCATAGAGCTTAACTTCTCATATATGTTAGTCTTTGACATGTAACTCATTCACATTTATCAAAAATAAAAAAAAAAAACTACAACAACAAAATATATATCTTTATTTTTTTTTTTCTAACAACTTAGTTTGTTCACAAATTACAAATATTTACTTTATCATTTTATAGCTCTAATGGTTATTTCCTCTTTTGATACTCTAGTCATCACAAGAATGGAGAAAGGTACGCAATTTCTTCACAAGAAAATGTATTATTCTCTCCTCCTACTTTATAATTAGTTTATTTGTAATGGATGTTAATTTTTTAATAACGTCTTAAATAAAAGTTTTCATTGATTTTATGAATATCAATTTATATTTTATCTTATTGGGATTGTTAACATATATATATATATAGTGATATTTATGTTTTTTTTATTCCAAGTAAAAATTTCCATCTAATATAAATAAAGAAAACAATTGAAGCTTTTGTAAGATCAATCAGCACACGACCCAACTAATTCCAGGAGCGTTTCAACTGAAAGCCCTTCTAATAAAATTTTTGGAAAAGCTTATTCAAATTAAGGGACATAAATCTTAAGGTTTTGTTTTCCTCTTTCAAGGTCTAAACATTAGAGACGCCATATATTTTCTTTTTCAAATAGATTTATTTATTTATTTTATTTTTATGTAAGCATATCTATTTTATTTTAATCCTAAAAATTTACATTAGTTTTGGTGTTCTCCAAACTCAACCTTAGTGTTTTACACATTATCTAAAAGTCATCTCTATTTATTTATTTATTAAAAATGGCTATTTGGGCATTATAAATTTTTTTTAAAAAAATAAATATATTTGAAGAATAATTTTCACAAAATAAATACATCATCTTAATTAATTAATTAATTACTTTTGTTTGAAGAGAGGTAGTTTTGCCATCTTCAGATCTCATTACATTCAATATTTTCTTAAAAAATTGGAGTGCTTTTTCAGGGCTAATTAAAGACTCAGTTGAATGCATTTCTGGAACAAGTCCTTAATTTACATTTTAATAAAAAAAAGATTTATTGGACAAATACTGTTGTAAGTAAATTAATCCGTTGTTTTTATGAATGTATAATATAAATGAGTGCAGGTTGTTTTCTTATGCTTACTCAGGTTTATGCAAGTAAAAATATTTTTGAGGTGTAAAATTATAAGGTATAATTCTCTAAATAATCCCTCTACTTTTTTAAATTTATCTTTTAATCATTTACTTCAAATTGTAACATTTTAGTCTTGATGGTATTTTTAAGTGAGCCATGTTATAATTCTATAAAAGAAGTAGAATTACTAAAATGTTACAATTTGAATTAACGGACTAAAAAGATAAGTTTGAAAAAGTAAATGGATTGCTCAGGGAATTATACCAAATTAGAATGAATGCCTCACATGGAATCTATCTTGGTCAACCATTAGATAACCCAATGGTATAACATAAAAGTACTAATGGGAGGGTAAGGGTTCAAATTATGCTCCGACAATATTATTCATGTACTGTTAATTGATTATACACCTGGGGTCCAATACTATTCATTAATACTATTCACATATATGGGTGTGGGTTCTATGTGAGAAAAACAGTGATTTCACTCTTCTAAAATTACAGAATAGGAGGATTTTTCTAGAAGATCCATAAGCCATCGTAACTAGTGCATCTCCATATATACCTATTTCTCCTTTTGACAATCCCTCAAATGAGAGGTGATTGTCGCCTATTTGTAAAAAAAACAAAGAAATAAATGTGTCTTGCTAGTATTTATTTGGAACAGTTCTTCCTCCTATTTATTTAAGGGCCTATTTGAGTGTGGTTTTTTTTTTTTAAATTTTTTTTATTTTTTTAAATTTAATTCCGAACACCCCAAGAAGTTGTCTTTAAGTAAACTGAGCAACTTTGATTGTTTTTATTTGTTTAACTAAATTTTAGTAAACAAAAAGAAGCAATAATATATGTGGTGCAACCACTTATTTAAGTCATTTTCTATTTATTTATTTTAAATTTAATTCTCAACCCGCAAGATGTCCTCATTAAATAAATTGAGCATCTTTGATTTTTTTTATTTATTTAACTAAATTTTAGTTAACAAAAAGAAGTAATAAAACATGTGCTGCAATTACTTTTTTTTTTTTTTTTTTGGTAAACATAAACACGAAGTGCCAATGACTATTTAGTTTATTCATACCAAGTCACTTACTGACGAACGGTTTATGAGTTTTGTAAATTATGCAAATATATAAGTATCCAAGTATGCACTTAATATTACAATTTGTCCGTAATACCGCAAGTGTAAGGGTCATTAAGTAATACCTCATGAGTGAACACGAGAGGCATATTTCCCCAGAAATGACGAGAGGCTCCTATTACTTCCTTTTCACATAATTAATAGCCTAATCATTTACATTGTTTCTTTAGTTTACTTATACAACACTATTAAACAATATAATTGGAGACATCGTTAAGCACACTTAAAAGGAATTGAGAGTATGTACTATAGTTATCCAAATTATTAATTACGGTAGGCGTTAAGTGTCAATAGTGTTCTAGGGTTAAACCGGGAAATTCAAAGGCCTGCCAGTTCCAATAAGCTATGGCGACTAGGACTAAATCACTATGAACTTAAGATGGAACCTCTTCCGCCCCAGCCTCTTGTGTTTGCCTTAAGTGCAAGAATCATACGAGAAGAGGCCAATTGATAAGTGTTGTGTATAGGTATTACTGAGTATACTCTTCTTACATTGAGTATCACTTTTATCAAGTTTTATGGCTCATTCGTGTGTATTTGTGCCATTTTGTGCATTTATGGTTGTGGAGACAAATTTGGAAGAAAGAAAGCAAAAATAGATCATAGAACAATTTTTGAAAAAACTCTTGGACCGAACAAGGATCAAAGCACAAGTTGTGCTCATACATATATGGGTATGTGCCAACCTCCAAAATGTGCAAATGAATATACAAATTGGAGGGGCACAAAGCTAGTCACACTCATATGCTATGACTTGTGTGATATTGTCAAGAATTTCATCAATGTGTTTGGAAGCAAGATGCGACATGATCTACCACAAAGTCGGGAGTATTGTAGCGAAAATACTATAACAGTTTACTATAGTAAATCACCGTAGTGAAAGTGCTGTAGTATTTATTGTTCACAGTGCGCAGGAAATGAGAAGCCTGAAAATCCACACGCTCGTGTGGAATTTCCACAGAGGCGTGTGGATGCCTGATTTCAGCCCTTTAAATAGCGCTTTAAGAGTTTTGGGGATCTTCTTCCTATCTTTTGTCTGCATTTTAGGAGAGCGCAACTAGGGTTTGGAGAGGCTTTTACTTGGATTTGGGAGCATTCCTACGATGTTCGACATCGATTTTCCTCGGAGGAAAGTTATTGGGGGAGCTTTCGACGGCTTTGATTCAGTGAATGTGGCCTAGGCTTGACAAAGGAGTCTTTGGAGAAGACGAGAAGGCTTCTCAAGACCATCGACACGGACGACAAGGGGTTATCTTTATGGATTGCTTGCACTGATTTTTGATTTCATCTTTGACTTTATATTGCTCCATGGAGAGCTAAACCCCTAGTGGGTGCTTCGACTTGTAAACCCCAGGATGATTTTGTTTCATTGACTTCTATTATGTTTCCTTTAATTGATGTTTTAATTAAGTTTCAGTCTTGTGTGTTTATTGATTTGATTTTCCTTTAGTGTGACACTAGGGTTGAGAATCTATCTAGGTAACCCGTTGAAGGGGTGACAATTTCATTAGGGTTAGACTTAGCGAGATTGAAGAGGGTCGAGAGGGTGAGTCGAGAGGTAGCGGAACGTTCCCTTTCCCTTCCGACATCATTTATCATACCTCCATGTTCTAAGGGTTCTTTGTGATCATGATAGAGTGAAGTCTTAAGAGACAAACTCCACTAGGGCTTAGTTGTGCGAGCAACAGAGTGAAATGTTGAGTAATCCTTAGTGTTGGGGCTTAATCGTGATTAGGGGTCTTTCGCCTGGACGAAAGAGTTAGGTCTAAATTAGGGAATACGGTTTGTCACTTGGAGTCCCTAGAACTCAAGTAGTCCCACTCAAGCAGTCCACGGTTGACTTTAGGTTTGGGACCGTGTGTCTTTGGATCTCCACGATTCATTAAACTTCAATTAGGAGGCATAATATTAGATTTGTACTTGAAACAATAGTCTTAGGGCAAGCATTGTCCCATTTTACTATCGATTATTTCTCTTTATTCCTTCTACTTTCTTTTTTCTCTTTTACTTTTATTTGCATTAATATCTTGAATCAAATCACAAATTGGTTTTCATTTTAGCTAAATAGCAATACTTTTTATTTCTGAACATGTATTCCTTGTAGATTCGACTACCCACTCACCGAGTTATTTTATTACTTCGATGATCCACACACTTTTGTACACACATGCAAGGGGTGTGTCAAGTTTTTATCGCCGTTGCCGGGAAATAGGTGTTTTGGGGAAGCATTTGCACTTGGTTATTTTAGCTATTCATCATTTGTTCTATTTCATATTTTCTTATTCTTCATTGTTCTGATTTGTTTTCTCTCTTTGATTGCAAGTCCAGGTTATGACCTGAGGTAACCCTTCTACATTAGTTGAAGATGATCTAGAAATTGAAAAAAAGATTCATAGAAGTTGAAGGGTCTGATAATATGGCTGAATATCATGAGCAATCGAGGATACTCTCAGATTATGTAAGACCCATAGCTTTTGGCACGTAATCCAGTATTGTGAGGAAACCAATTATAGCTCAGAATTTTGGGCTCATGCTAGGCTTTATCCATATGTTACAATAGTCAGTACAGTTTAATGGTTTGGCCGATGATGATCTAAACAACCACATTGAGAATTTCTTGGAAGTGTGCAACATGCTCAAGATTAATGGGGTCACGGATCATGCCATCAAATTGAGGGTCTTCCCATTTTCCTTAAAGGGGAGAGCGAAGTAGTGGTTACATTCATTGCCTAGAGCATCGATCACTACTTGGGAGGAGATGGTGGAAGCTTTCTTAGCACGATATTTCCCTAGTGGAAAATCTGTGAGGCTCAGGAATGAAATATCCTCTTTTGCGCAAGTGGAATTAGAGTCTCTTTTTGAGACATGGGATATGTTCAAGGATCTCCTACGGGCTTTTGTGGTAATGAAACTTTCATGCCTGGTTTGTTCTTGGAACATTTCCTTAAGATGCACCATAATATCATAAGCCTCCATATCCACGAACTGCTTTTGCAATTCTGTACTCATGGTGGCCAGCATGAGGCATGTAACATCATTAGGGTCATTCTTTGACTTGTAAAATGCCTCTTTAACAGCAGTCATAGTGTTCCTTGTCGGTGCTTCAAACAACGATTTCTCAATGGACTAAGAATAATTCTCAAGTTTGGAGACCAATTAAGGAAATTAGTTCCATTGAGCTTGTCCTTCTCAAGGACAAATCGCAACGAAAATTTTTATAGATTTGCATTATTGGTTGTCATTATGATCTACACAAAATTAAAAGCAAGATTCAGTTATAAGGTCTTAAAAATTTTCCCACAGTTACGAATTAGTATCCCAATATAAATAATTTGTTGTTAGTGATTTATTGAGGGCCAAGATCCATATTTCAATTCATCTTGGTCAAGCTGAGCTTGTACACCCAAGACTAGGTTATTTAGGTAGGAACTCTTTCCAATCACATCACATGTGATTCTTGGATATAATAGGGTTAACATTTAGTGTTAAAGCACAACCCAATCTTTTCAATTCCTAGGGCTAGGATTGTCCCACTACCCATGTTAAGTCAAACCTTTACTCGAGTGTTGGCCATAATCATTATGCCAACACTTGAATCACAAAGATAATCTAACGCTCTCAGCTTTGGCATGACCCGTGTTTCGATGATCAATGTCTTGACAAGTTTCAAGTAAGGGAAGACATTTTCATGACTTACTATTGTTGGGAATAATTACGGCTTACATGGCAATAGCGGAATTCCATTCATCCAAAACATATCTAAGGAATAAATAAAAAATAAAAATAAATGTGACATTCATGGGCCATAAAATACTAAGCCTAGAGACTATCTCCGGCAAGTTCCTCTTCTGGTTGTGCCACGACGAGCTCTCCCACCAACCTTTGGGCCTATGTCTTCATCAAGTCCTATTGTCTTTAATTTTTATATAATATAAAATAAAAAACAAAACTAACGACGACACGCAGGCCATACACAAAAATATAATGACTCCATGCCATATAAAAAATAAAATGACATGTTTGCCGTTTAAACAGCTAAGGCCCATGAAAGCACCAACCAACATTCATCACTCGCATATTAAACAAACTAAGCACGAAAGACATGGAATCCAAATTTTAATTAACTTTTAATTTAAGCCATACAGGAATTGTGTGTTTAGGTTTTTAGAACTAACCCAGTGGCGCGCCCCAAAGATCCACACGGGCATGTGGAATTTCCACACGACCGTATGGATTTCTGCAAAATTGTTTTTCAAGTTAAATTTGATCGATTCTTTTCAATTTTTGTAGGAATGGCTCCCCGATCGAAGAAGTTGGCCGGCAAGCATCCTCGTGAGCCTTCACACGAGCAGCTTGAGTTCGCCATACTCGAACATCAAGCAAGATTTGAGTGGTTGTCGAAGTTGAAGTTTGGCCAGTCTCGATATCCTGATCTGAGTGCATTGCTAGAGGTCTAGTTAGGAGATGAGATGGCACAAGAGGTCGACAAGTTGTTGTTGGTGGGTAGTTGGCGACGTTTATTATCCATTAGAGAGCCAGCTATCCGTATGTTGACGCTAGAGGTACTTGCATCATTTAAGTTCGACCGATCGTACTCCAGCTTCACGATTATTGACGCTATATAGTTTAGAGCCTTTGGACAGTATCACATCATGAGCATGACACAACTTTATGTTCGACTTAGTCTATATGACAAGCCTTATATTGACACTGAGGAGTACGAGCAGTTACCAACTGATTATCCTCACAGCTTAACTCCACAGCGCACATATCGTATGCTGTATGGCCAGGGACAGTATGAGCCTGGGACTTCCAAAGTGACGTACCTCTCACGATCGGACTACAAATATATCCACACTGTTTTCAGTTGATCAGTGAACGGACATGGTGACAGTACAGGGGTCCTTAGTTGATAGGAGCTGATGTATTTGTATTCTATTGTTCAAAGTGAGCTACTCCACCTAGGACACATTATGGCTGAGTATTTGCATCACCAAGGACAGTACGCGAGAGTTGGGGTGTTATTCTCCGGCCCGTACATTACTAGACTCATCATGGGGATGGGTTTACTCGACGCGATTAGAGGGGCCGAGAAGACCATTGTGTCATCTCCCTTCTGCCTAGAGACTATGAGATTGATGGGTATGATGCACAGGTATTGACCGAGCACTTATGTGATGATCATGTTGGGATCTTATCACTCTAACAAGGGAATTATCATGTGAAAAATACATGCCAAAATGCAGAGGATAACAAAATTTTTTTTTAACGGCAAGTAAAAATGATAAAACCCTAATGCATGGCGGAACTAGGATTAAATTCTAGATAAATAGATAATTAAAAGTTATACCTTTCTTTTGATGACGATTCTAAACTCACATTTGTTTCCTCAAAATCGAAAAGGGACTATGAATCGCAACTCCCCTCTACTATCACGTACATACGAATGCCTCTAGGAATCAAGAAGGTATGCTAGTACCTTAAGAAACAACACTTGTTTCTTGGTTCGAATAGCAAGTACTTGAGATTCAAGAGAAAAGGGGCTGTAGACGGCTAGGGTTTCTAAAGAGACAATCTCTCAATCACTCTATTTTTTTTTTCTCTCTACTTCATATTAGGGTTAGACCATCTATTTATATTGGAAACCCAAAACCCTAATTTACGAAAAAACCCTTCACTCCTATTCAAATTAGGTATCTCTTCTTTACTTGATTAATTAAACCATTTTAATTAACCAAATGGATTAGATTGGAGCAACACTTAATAAGACCTAACCCGAATAAGCTATTCGCTCCACCTAATTTAGATTTTTCACCAAAACCCTAAATAGGTGGTCCAATAAGTAGCAAATATTGAACCTTGATCCTGGCATTCTTAGTGTACGATCCTGTAGGTCCATTTAACATTAGCAATGAGCTTAAATAATTTTATGCTCATAAATCATAATTATTCTCTAGCAAGGTAATATGATTACCCAATATTAAATAAAGGCCAGTTTTGAGAATTAACGGAACCTATTCCAACCTCATACAATCATTTGCCACTGACTATCTTAATTAATATAAGGCATAGAGCGATTCATCCTTATTTTAATGCTAATTAATTTCTTAATCTCTTAGTGAACTGACTAGGTCAAGTAAATGATAACTCTCATCATTTCCCTTGGGCGTGGCCATGCACTACTCACTTTCACTAATCAAGTGGCCGGTGATATTCACTCTCTATACAGAGAGGGACAATCCCTTCACTTCACTCATGTCTCTCAGCATAAACCGCGACATGCCCAATTATACCCGTACTTGTCACTTAATTATGAATGACATTAGGTATAAGTTAAAGCATGTAAGGATCATCCAAGATCCATAGTAATTTTAGGTCAAAGGATTCAAGTACAAGAATTGCTTGAGAAAATCACTTATGACTTTACAACCATGTAGTGTTCTCGAGAGCGGATCAATCTAGGTACACTATTCCCTAACATGTATCTATGTCCTTTGATTAATATCCCATATCCTATGACCCATAAAACAAGGTCATCTCATGAAAGACATACTAGTCTTAATTTATTTTCATTCCCATGAAAATAATCGACTAGGGACATTTAGAATATTGTTCTAGTTTATGATTCAAGGTTTTACTATCCAAATCACACTTTTGATCACTTGAACATAACCAATATTCAAGGATATTTTATCTTATTAACTATGTACAGAAATAATAATAGATAAAACGATGCCTCATAATAATTATCCAAATAATAAGAGTTCATACAATGTCTTGGGGCTAGGGCTTACACTAACAGATCATGCCACCACCAGAGACAGCCGAGGGTGAGGGAGATGAGGTAGAGGGATCTCAGCCTGCTCCTCAACCACAGTAGGAGTAAATGGACACTGAGGCAACCCCTGCAGCATAAGAGCAACCTCCAGTTCGTATCTTTTCTCCATCTCAACTCTATGATCGCTTTGAGAGGCTTGAGGATGCTGTAGGGGTGTTACAGACAGACTTGGCAGAGGTTCGCGCTACTCAGGCTGCAAACCACTCTGAGATAATAGCGCGTCTCAACATACTCCAGCATATACTTGAGCGAGACATGACCTCGATATTTTCATATCTTTATAGACTCAATTTTGTCTTGTTTGTTAAGCTTTACTGAACCCCCTTGTGTATACGTGTAGATGGTCTTATGAGTCTTGGAATTAAGGAATAGTCATTGGCAAATCATGTGTCATTCCATATGGCCATGTGTGCTCCACAACCCATTGGAACTCAACTCTCAATGAAATTAACTCCATTAAATGCAATATTAAGAGTTCAGGGGAGTATTGTTTCAATTGGCCATCTTCACACATGTTTTGATTGTTTTACATCTTTATCGTGCTTGCATGCATACAATGAGGGCAATGTACATCTTAAATGTAGGGGAAGTTCACATTATACACATTCTATACTTATGCATTATATTTTCATGCTCATCTAGCAAATAGCAGTTCACCTTAGTTGCAACGGTTGTATTCTTAAGTTTGGGAGAATTTTGAACATTGAATACCATTATGTTCTAGTTTTACTTGAATTTTAAGGAATTTTTGCCCGATTATTTCTTGTTGCACTACTCATTCATTAAACATTATGGAAACTCAAGTTCAACATTTAAGGGACTATTTTAGCATTGTTTTGGTTTAAATTTTTGTGAAAAAAAAGAATAGTTTGTTTGTACATTGGGGGTGGAAAGAGCTACCACCTATGAAGTATGAAACTACTCTCATAAATCAGATATTAGTTATGCCGTAGTAAGAGAAAGAGCTATCTAATAGGATGAGTGAAAGCTACTACCCTGGTAGAAAGAGCTATCACCTCGAAATTGTGAAAGCCACCTTGGCGGCCATCTAGGAAAGGGCTACCTTAGAGGATGTGTAAAGCTACTACATTCTCTTTTTGTTTATAAATAAGTCATCTTTAATAAGAACTTTGAGGAGTACATGTTGGGTTGACTTGAATGAGTTTACACACACTTACATAATATCGGGTTTGTTGTCCTTTTTTATTTTAAGTTTTTAGCTAGGGAAATAATATTTTTTTATTCAGTTTTTGAATTTTTCCTTTTTTTAGAATGCCTCTTTTGCATACTTTTGGTGAACCTAAGGCCAAGCGCTTTCAATTGTTACACTTAAATGCTTTAATGTTTTATTTTGCTTGCGGATAAGCAAAAGCTTAAGTGTGGGGAAGTTTGATAAGGGTTTGTGTATAAGTATTACTAAGTATACTTTTCTTTCATTGAGCATTACTTTTATCAGGTTTTATGGCTCATTCATGTGTATTTGTGCTCTTTCGTGCATTTAGGGTTGTGGAGACAAGTTTGGAAGAAAGGAAGCAAAATTAGATCATGGACGCAATTGTTGAGGAAACTCTTGGGACAAACAAGGATCAAGGCACAAGTTGTGCTCATAAATATGTGGGTGTGTACCAACCTCCAAAATGTTCAAATGAATATACAAATTGGATAGGCACAAATGCAGTCACATTCATATGTTCATACTTGTGTAACATTGTCAATGTATTTGAAAGTGAAGATGCGACATGATTTACCGCATGGATGTGTGCTAAATCATGCGGCCTCGATGAAAAAAATTAAGTCGGGAGCACTGTACCGAAAGTACTATAGCACTTATATATTGTTCACAGTGTACAGTAAATGATAAACTTGGAAATCCACACGCCCGTGTGGAATTTCCATTGGGGCGTGTGGATCCCCGATTTCAACCCTTTAAATATCGCTTTAAGAGTTTGTGTTGGGGATCTTCTTCCTATCTTTTGCCTATCTTTTGGGGAGAGCACGGCTAGGGTTTGGAGAGGCTTTTGCTGAGATTTTGGAGTGTTCCTATGGTGTTTGACATTGATTTCCTTCAGAGAAAAGTTATTGGGGGAGATTTCGATGGCTTTGATTCAGCGGGGTGTGCCCTAGGCTTGACGAAAGAGTCTTTGGAGAAGACGAGGCAGTTCCTCAAGACCACCGACATGAATGAGAAGAGGGTTATCTCTATGGATTACTTGCACTTATGTTTTATTTCATCTTTGACTTTGTATACTCCATGGAGAGCTAAACCCCTAGTAGGTGCTTGGACTTGTAAGCCCTAGAATGATTTTGTTTCATTGACTTCTATTATGTTTCTTTAATTGATGTTTTAATTGAGTTTTAATCTTGTGTGTTTATTGATTTGATTTTCCCTTAGAGTGACACTAGGGTTAAGAATCTATCTAGGTAACTCGTTGAAAGAGTGACAACTTCATTAGGGTTAGACTTAGCGAGATTGAAGAGAGTCGAGAGGGTGAGTCGAGAGATAGCAGAACGTTCCCTTTCACTTTTGACGTGATTTATCCTACCTTCATATTCAAATAGTTCTATGTGATTATGATAGAGTGAAGTGCTAAGTTGTGCAAGCAATAGAGTGAATTGTTGAGTAATCCTTAGTCCTGGGGCTTAATCATGATTAGGGGTCTTTCTCTTGGACCAAAGAGTTAGATCTAAGTTAGGGAATAGGGTTTATCACTTAGAGTCCCTAAAACCTCAAGCAGTGACAACACCCTTTTGTGTGTTGACCGCAAGTGCACAGGTTTATCGAAGTAATAATACCCTAGTGAGAGGGTAATCGTATCTACAGGGAATAGTGATCAGAAACATAAAGATTGCTATCTAACTAAATTGAAGATGAATCGATAGTGAAGTGAACAAATCAATACAAATAGAAATAAAAAAAGAGGAAGGAGGAGCAAATAAAAGATAGGAGAGGCAATCGACAATAAGAGTGGTACCCAGATATTGCTCATCCTAGGACTAATGTTTCAAGTGCAAGACCAATCATTATATCTCCTAATTGATGTTTAATGAGTCGTGGAAATCCTAAAACACACGGTCCCAAACCTAAGGTTAAATGTGATTAGCCCTACACTATGCCCCAGTGGAGAAATCATTCAGTCTCGACGCCTCACACTGTTAAGGTTGCTTAAAGCTCTAGGGACTCTAAGTGATAAACCCTATTCCTAAATGTAGGTCTAACCCTTTGGTCCAAGCAAAAGACCCCTAGTCACAACTAAACCCTAGATACTAAGGATTACTTTAACGCTGCACTCTATTGCTCACGCAACTAAGCTCCAGGGGAGTTCGTCTCTTAGCACTTCACTCTATTGTGACAGTAAAAAAACTTGTGGAATACAGAGGTAGAATAAATCACACAGGAAGGGAAATTGGACGTTCCGCTACCTCTCGACTCACCTTCTCAACCTTTTCCAACCTAGCATTGTCTAACCCTCATGGTGTGTCACTCATCCACAAAGGCTACCAAAATGGATTCTCAACCCTAGTATCACTGTAAGGGAAAATCAACTCAACAAACATTTAAGATTGGAACTTCATTAAAGACATCAATTAAAGAAAGCATAATAAAAGGTCAATGAAACAATAACATCTTAGGGTTTATAAGTCCAAGTACCCTCTAAGGGTTTAGCTCTCCATGGATCACAATACAATCAATAATGAAATCAAAAGTAAAGATATGCAATCTATGAATAAAACCCTTTGGTATTTGTGTCGATGGTCTAGTGTAGTGGTCACGTCCTTTTCAAGGGTTCCTTGTCCGAAGGAACTCAGTGTCGAAGGCCGTCGAACTACTCTAAAAGCCTAGCCAAAGCCTCTTCAAACCCTAGCCGCGAGCGCCTCCAAAGATGGTGAAGAGATGGACAAAAGATGGGAAAAAGATTCTCCAATTGGGCTAAAATCGCGGCTTAAATAGGTCTGGAATCGGGAATCTACACATGCGTGTGGAATTTCCACACACCCATGTGAATCTGCAGAACTTCGTTTTTCAGCGTCCTGTGAACAGTAACTACTACAATAATTTGTTATAGTGATTTGCTACAGCACCTGTTGCATTACACCGCCAAAAGCCTAGCCAAAGCCTCTTCAAACCCTAGCCGCGGGCGCCTCCAAAGATGGTGAAGAGATAGGCAAAATATGGGAGAAAGATTCTCCAATTGGGCTAAAATTGCGGCTTAAATAGATCTGGAATCAGGAATCCACACGGGCGTGTGGAATTTCCACATGCCCGTGTGAATTTGTAGAACTTCGTTTTTCGGCGATCTGTGAAAAGTAACTGCTACAGTAATTTATTACAATGATTTGCTACAGTGCCTGCTGCATTACACCGCCAAAAGCTTAGCCAAAGCCTCTTCAAACCCTAGCCGCAGGCGCCACCAAAGATGGTGAAGAGATGAGCAAAAGATGGGATAAAGATTCTCCAATTGGGCTGAAATAGCGGCTTAAATATGGCTGGAATCAGAAATCCACACGGGCGTGTGGAATTTCCACACGCCCGTATGAATCTGCAGAACTTTAATTTTCAGCAATCTGTGAACAGTAACTGCTACAGTGATTTTATTACAGTAGCTGCTGCATTACACCGCCAAAATACTCCCGAATCCATACTTTTCATCGAGGCAATATAAACGGGCACACGTCCATGCTGTAGATCGCATTACTTCTTCAATAAAGGATAACATTGATGAAGATTTTGCTAACATTGCACAAGTCGGAACACGAAAATGTGACTATCTTTGTGCCCCTCCAATCCATGTAATTGCTTGAGCACATGGAGGTTGGCACACATTTACATATCTTTGAGCACAACTTATGTCTCCACGTTTGTTCACTCCAAGATTTCATCAACAAAGTGCATTCGCAATCTACTTGGCTCCACAACCCTACATGCGTAAAAGAACACAAATACACATGTATAAGCGATAAAATCTAAGAAAAATAATGCTCATCATAAGAAAAGAATACTTCGTATTACTAATACACAAACACTTATCAAGCAGTCCCACATAGTGTGAGGTGTTGAGAGTATCCCTTTCCGCGGGAGCATAGTGTAGAGGGCTAATCAGGGTTGACCTTAGATTTTTGACCGTGTGTCTTTGGATCTCCACAACTCATGAAACTTCAATTAGGAGGCATAATATTAATTTTGCACTTGAAACAATAGTCCTAGGGTAAGCACTGTCTGAGTACCCCATTTTACCATCGATTACCTCTCTTTATTCCTTCTACTTTCTCTTTTCTCTTTTACTTTTATTTGCATTAATATCTTGAATCAAATCACAAATTGGTTTTCACTCTAGCTAAATAGCAATACTTCTTGTTTCTGAACATCTATTCCCTGTGAATTAGACTACCCACTCACCGGGGTATTTTATTACTTCAACGACTTGTGCACTTGTAGTACACACACGCAAGGGTGTGTCACCAAACAAACCCTAAGCCTAAGGAGCAATCAATCCTTAATTCGGAAACCTAAATATGCCTAACCTCTTAGAGCATGCATAGATCTATCATGGCATGGGCGTCATCAACATTTTGGCATAACCTCCTCATCCACATCAACATTAATAATCAATTAAGAATATGCAATGATTACCAAAATAGAACAATATGTATTAATCAATTGAAATTCATAAATAATAACTAAGGGACCTAGAGATACAATTACCCTCAAATTAAGCTCTTATGGATCATAAAAAGCAATGCATCAAAG
The DNA here is from genome assembly GCF_009730915.1 of Dioscorea cayenensis subsp. rotundata. Lineage (NCBI taxonomy): Eukaryota > Viridiplantae > Streptophyta > Magnoliopsida > Dioscoreales > Dioscoreaceae > Dioscorea > Dioscorea cayenensis. Next base: position 22,615 of record NW_024086513.1, read on the forward strand.
CACAAAAGGGCCACAAGATCAAATAAAGAATAAATAAGCGTTCAATGTATTCCTAGCAAGCTTGTTAGACCCGGACCGGCCCGGCCGGTTCAACCGGAAAAACCGGGAACCGGCCATGTGGCCGGCCCGGGTATACCCCATTGACCCGGGTATTAAAAAACCCGGTGTTAACCCGGTGACCCGGGCGGTTCAACCGGGAACCGGTTGACCCGGCCGGGTCAATCGGGTCACAATGTTTATTTTTTTTTCATTATTTAATAATTTATTATTATTTTCTCATTAAAAATCACAAAATCGTGTATATTTATTAATATTAATTTATAATTTATAATCAATAAATAGAATTACAATATATATATATATATATCATGAACATACCAACAAAAAAAGTAACATTTAAAAAAATAAAAATATATTAATGTGTTATGTAAATACTTTCTAAAAAAATTTAATTTATTAAGAAAATAAAACAATAAATGAGTGTAATTTTTATTATAAAAAAATATAAAATTAAAGTATTCTAATTAAATAAAAAATATAAGAAAATTTAAAACAAAATAAAAACTCAATTGAGATATAAGAATTAGTGAATTAAATTTCTTATTTATTTTAACAAAATCAACCAATAAACAAATAAATAAATAAATAACATCGAGAGAAGTTCGATAATTATATATTAATATATTAAATTTGTAAATATTTAAAAAAATGTAAAAATAAATGACATAATTAGAAAACTCTACTATATATAAGGTCATTTATCAATTTAAATATCAAATTTGAGTAGGTTTTTATAATATAATTATGGGTTTAATATTATATTTGCTTATTATTAGTTATTATAATATTTTTTATATTTAATTATTGACCCCGGTTCAACCCCGGTTCGACCCGGTCGAACCCATTGACCCATGACCCCTGGGTTTAGCCGGGTCATTGTCCGGGCCGGGTCTGACAACCTTGATTCCTAGACTAACTCCCTCCAATAGTTCTCCAAAGGTTGGGATTAGAGGATTCCAAGATTGTCTGGATGACGTGTGTCACTCACGCTCCTCTGATGATGATCCTTGAAGATGCCTGTTACGAGCGATCTTCTCTGATGATGCTCGTTGACGTACTCTTGAGGAATCCACCGGAATCCACTGGAATATGGAAGAAACTCTATCTCCCTCCACTCAAATCTCTAGAAATTTGGGCGTCCTACCTTATTCGACAAAAGAGTCTCTTCGAATTTAGAGAAAAATAGGGTATTTATAGCGATCAGCTCCTCCACGGCCTCACCATAGACGTTGTGATGCATGTGGTGAGTAAGTTATTATTTGGGCTACAAGTCGTGTCATGGCATGGTCTTTGGGCTTTATGTGTCTTGACAACGGCCGTGATGGTCTTCACAATGGCCGTTGTGAGGCTGTTGTGGTTTCTGTGTTGCTTTTGGTGGTTCCATGCTACCATGGCTTAATCACGACAGTGGTAAGTATAGACAATAAGTGTGATAAATTTCCATAACGTTCGCTATCAGTCGTGGTGCAGCCTCAATTTAGCAACTTACTTCATTTTGCTTCAAAACTCAGCCGAATTTGCTTCTTTTTTCTTAAAACAGAAATAAAAGTTGTTGTGAACAAAAAAATGAAATTTCGTACTAATGAGGTGCTAAACAAGTAAACTTTCATTCTAAACGTAGTGTAAATGATATAAAAAATATGGTCAATTTAGCACTTAGCGCTAATCACTTATTTAAAATTTTTGACTCATTGAGGAGTTTAGTTCAGACTACAACTCACCCTAGTGAGAGCACCAATATTGTAAAGCTTAGCTTCGCATGTATGTTAGTCTTTGACATGTCGCTCGTTCACATTTATCAAAAAAAAAAAAAACTACAACAAAGTATATATCTTTATTTATTTTTTTTTAACAACTTGTTTTATTCACAAATTATAAATATTTATTTTATCATTTCATAGCTCTAATAGTTATTTCCTCTTTTGATACTCTAATCATCACAAGAATAAAGAAAGCTACAGAATTTCTTCACAAGAAAATGTATTATTCTCTCCTCCTACTTTGTTTGTTTAATAATAATTAGTTTATTTGTAATGGATGTTAATTTTTTTTAATAATGTCTTAAATAAAAGTTTACATTGATTTTATGAATGCCAATATATGTTTTATCTTACTGTTATTTGTAACCTATATATATATAGTGATATTTATTATTTTTTATTTCAACTAAAAATTTCCATCTAATATAAATAAAGAAAAAGTTTGAAGCTATTAGAAGATCATCAACACGACCCAACTAATTACTGGAGCGCTTCAACAGAAAGCTCTTCTAATAAAATTTTGGTAAAAGCTTATTCAACTTAAGGGACATAAATCTTAAGGTTTTGTTTTTCTCTTTCAAGGTCTAAACATTATAGACTTCATATATTTTATTTTTTATATAAAATTTATTATTTCTTTTATTTTTATGTAAGCATATCTATTTTATTTTAATCCTAAAATTTCACTTTAGTTTTGGTGTGTTTTAAGCATTATCTAAAAGTCATCTCTATTTATTTATTTATTTATTAAAAATAGCTATTTGGGCATTATAAAATTTTAAAAAAATAAATATATTTCAAGAATAAGTTTCACAAAATAAATACTTCATTTTAATTAATTAGTTATTTTTTGGAAGAGAGGTAGTTTTGCCATCTTCAGATCTCATTACAGATTAATATGTTTTTTTTTAAGAATTGGAGGGCTTTTTTAAGGGCTAATTAAAGACTCAATTTAATGCATTTCTGCAATAAGTCCTTAATTTACATTTTAAAAAAATATTTATTGGAAAAATACTTTTGTAAGTAAAATAATCTTTTGTTTTTATAGATATACAATAAAAATGAGTGCATGATGTTTTGTATGCTTACTCAGGTTTATGCATGTAAAAATCTTTTAGAGGTGTAAAATTAGAAGTTATAATTTTCTAAATAATCCTTCTATTTTTTCAAACTTACTTGTTTAATCCTTTACTTCAAATTATAACATTTTAGTCCCTCTATTACTATAAGTGAGACATGTTAGCCCTTTTTAAGGTTAGGATTTTGGGTTTACAGAAACTGACATAACTCACTTAAAAGAAATAGAAGTACTAAAATGTTAAAATTTGAAGTAACGGACTAAAAAGGTAAGTTTGAAAAATTAATTGAACTGTTCAAGGAATTATACCAAATTAGAATGAAGGGCTCACATTGAATCTGTCTTGGTCAACAATTGGATAACCCAATAGTATGACACAAAAAATACTAAGGGGGAGGGTAAGGGTCCGAATTCTTCCTTGGCAATATTGTTCATGTACTGTTCATGAATTATACACCCGGGGGTCCAATACTGTTCATCAATACTATTCGCGGGGTCAGGGTGTGAGTCATGTGCGGGAAAAACAGTGATTTCACCTCTCTAAGGTTGTAGGATATGAGGATTTTCTTAGAAGATCCATAAGCCACCGTAATTGATACAGTTACATACTTGTTTGTTCTTTTGACAATCCCTTAAATGAGAGATGATTGTCACCTATTTATTAAAAAAAAAATGTCTTGCTAGTATTTATTAGGAATAGTACTTCCTCCTATTTATTTAAGGTCCTATTTGAGATGGTTTGTTTAAATTTAATTCCCAACACCCCAAGAAGTCCTCATTAAGTAAATTGAACAACTTTAATTTTTTTTTAATTTGCTTAACTAAATTTTAGCAAACAAAAAAACAATCAAACGTGTGGTGTGCGATCACCTATTTAAGTCGGTTTCCTTTTACCTTTTTTAAAATTAATTCCCCAACCCCCACCCCCAACCCCCCCAACACCCACCCAATTTTTAGTTAACAAAAAGAAGTAATAAAACATGCCGTGCGATTACTTCTTTTTATTATTTAGTTTATTCATACCAAGTCATTTACATAAAATTTTTGTCTAATTGAGGAGTTAAGTTCAAACTCCGACTCACCCATGGTGAGAGCACAGATATTATTGAGCTTAGCTTCTTATGTATGTTAGTCTTTGACATGTCTCGTTCACATTTATCAAAAAATATATATATATATATACAACAACAAAGTATATATCTTTATTTTTTTCGAACAATTTAGTTTATTCACAAATTACAAATATTTATTTTATCATTTCATAGCTCTAATGGTTATTTCCACCTTTGATACTCTAGTTTTAACAAGAATGAAGAAAGGTATACAATTTCTTCACAAGAAAATGTATTATTCTTTCCTCTAACTTTGTTTGTTTAATAATAATTAGTTTATTTGTAATGGATGTTATTTTTTTAATAACGTCTTAAATAAATTTTTTCATTGATTTTATGAATATCAATATATATTTTATCTTATTGGTATTTGTAACCCATATATATAGTGATATTTATTATTTTTTATTCCAAGTAAAAATTTCCATCTAATATAAATAAAGAAAAAGTCTGAAGCCTTTATAAATTATAAGATCATCAGCACAAGACCCAACTAATTCTAGGAGTCCTTCAACAGAAAGCTCTTCTCATAAAATTTTTGGGCAAGCTTATTCAAATTGAGGTACATAAATATTAAGGTTTCGATTTTCTCTTTCAAGGTGTGAACATTAGAGACACTATATATTTTCTTTTTCAAATAAAAATTATTATTTATTTTATTTTTATGTAAGAATATCTATTTTATTTTAATCCTAAAAATTCAAGTTACTTTTGGTGTCCTCTAGGAGTGTAATCGATCGAGTTCGAGCCGAGCAGTAGCGAGCTCGAGCTCGAGCTCGACTGAAAATTCGGTGCTCGATACTCGGGACTCGAGACTGGATCGAGTATTTATTTTTATAGCTCAAGCTCGACTCGAGTACATAAATCGAGCTACTCGAGCTCGCCTCGATTAAGCTCGAAAAAAAGTCGAAAATAACCATAAATATTATGCTTTCGAGCTCGAGACTCGACTCGAGCTCGAAAGTTTTTTCCCTTGATTTTTTTATCAAATAAATCTAATATTATATATATACATACATGCTCGATTGAGCTCGCGAGCACTCGAGCCAAGTATCATAATACTCGAACTCGGCTCGCTCGACTACTCGAGCTACTCGAGCTCGAGCTCGGCTCGACTGTGACCGAGCCGAGTTCGAGTTTTCACCGAGTCGAGCCCGAGTAGCTTGCGAGTAGAGGTGTATCATTTACACCCCTAGTGTCCTCCAAACTCAACCTCAGCTTTTTACGCATTATCTAAAAGTCATCTCTATTTATTTATTTATTTATTAAATATGGCTATTTGGCCATTATAAAATTTAAAAAAATAAATATATTTGAAGAATGATTTTCTCAAAATAAATACATCATCTTAATTAATTGATTACTTTTTTGGAAGAGAGGTAGTTTTGCCATCTTTAGATCTCATTACATTCAATATTTTCTTAAGGAATAGGAGTGCTTTTTTAAGGGCTAATTAAAGACTCAGTCGAATGCATTTCTAGAATAAGTCCTTAATTTACATTTAAAAAAGCTTATTGGAAAAATACTTTTGTAAGTAAAATAATTAGGTGTTTTTAAGCAGTGGCGGATCCAGAATTTCTACACTATGAGGTCCATATATTTATATTAATGGTTCTTTTCGTACAAATAAGTAATTGTCTAATAATCATATCTATTATTCGATTAAATAGAATTTTTGTTCATGTTTTTAAAAATAATATTAAAATAATACTAAAATACATTTTTTTATAAATAGAAATTAATTAATAGATAGGAAGATAAATTGTAGAATTGAATCATGTCAATATATTGCAACACAAATATAAATATAAATATAAATATAAATTATGAACCTATGAGTAGATGCATATTTCATTAACATAATGAGCAAATAAATTATAATCCTATGAATTATGTGTTCATTAATCAAGCAATAAATTCAATAATATCATGATATAGGTCAACACACTACACAAGCAATTATGAAATTGATTAATCGAACAATTTAAACAAACAACAATTATGATTTATGAAATTCACTGATCCAAACATATAAATTTACATTAAACAAAGGGCAACACAACTACAGGAGCATTTTCAAAGCAATTTCCAACTTTCTAAAAGGTTGGCTCAAAGCAATAAATATAATAAAAAAAATACAAAATCCAAGATAATTTGGTGATTCAGGTTTTAGGAATATCATAAATAATGATGTTCACTCATTGTCACATAGTCATAATTATAAAAAACCACAAACACAAGATCAAGGAAATTCAAGGCCATGGTCCATGGACCATGGATGATGGATATCAAGTACCAACCTGCGTAAGACTCAAGTCCACTCCTTCGAGGCTTGGATTAGTTGGATCTTGGACCTTGGTCACTTGGTGGTGAGCTTATGCCTTATAGATGAGAATTGAGAAAAAAAATGTCAGATGCGGCAGATGCTAATTGTTTAGAGAACAGAGGTGGTGTTGGTTAAAACTAGGGCATACTAATTACTAAGCTTTTGAGAGAGTAAAAAAGGTTTGAAAAAAATAATAAAAAATAATAAAATCATTAAAATGCTCACTTAAAAATTAAAATGGGTCCACAATCTTAATGAGTTGTCGGACCGAATTATTATGGGGTCCAATTGATGCCAATATGATATATATATATATATATATATATAAGGTAAATTTTTTTAAAAAAAAGTGGGGTCCATGGACCCCACTTCTCATGATGTAGTTCCGCCTAAGTTTTTATGGATATACAATAAAAATGAGCGCATGTTGTTTTGTTACGTTTACTCAGGTTTATGCATGTAAAATTCATTTTGATGTGTAAAATTAGAAGGTATAATTCTCTAAATAATCATTCTACTTTTCCAAACTTAACTTTTTAATCTTTACTTCAAATTGTAACATTTTAGTCCCTTTATTACTTTTAAGTGAGTCATGTTAGTCCATTTTAGAGTTAAGATTTATTGTTTATGGGAACTAACATAGCTCACTTAAAAGAAGTAGAAGAACTACAATGTTGCAATTTGAAATAATGGACTAAAAAAGTAAGTTTAAAAAAAGAAAGGAACTGTTCAGGAAATTAAATCAAATTAGAATAAAAGGCTCACATGGAATCTATCTTGGTCAACCATTGGATAACATAATATTATGACACAAAAATACTAAGGTGGAGGGTAAGGGTTCGAATTCTTCCCCGGCAATATTGTTCATGTACTGTTCATGGATTATATACCTGGGGTCAAATACTGTTCATTAATACTATTCATGGGTTAGGGTGTGTGTCCTATCAATGAAAAATAGTGATTTCATCCCTCTAACTTACAGGATAGGAAGATTTTTTTAAAAGATCCGTAAGCCACCGCAACTAGTGCATTTCAATACTTGTTTGTCCCTTTAACAATCCCTTAAATAAAATGTGTTTGTCGCCTATTCGTAAAAAAACAAGAAACAAAATGTGTCCAACTAATATTTATTTAGAATAGTACTTCCTCCTATTTATTTTGGGTCTTATTTGAGTGGTTTTTTTTTTTCTTTTTTAAATTTAATTCCCAACAACCCAAGAATTCCTCATTAATTAAATTGAGCAACTTTGTTTTTCTTTGTTTAACTAAATTTTAGTAAACAAAAAGAAGCAATAGAACATGTGATGCAATCACTTATTTAAGTCAGTTTCTTTTTATCCTTTTTAAAATTTAATTCCCAACTCCCCAAGAAGTTCTCATTTAGTAAATTGAGCATCTTTGATTTTTTTTATTTATTTAACTAAATTTTAGTTAACAAAAAGAAGTAATAAAACATGTGGTGCAATTACTTTTTTTTTTTTTGGTAAACATCAGCAGGAAGTGTCAAAGGCTATTTAGTTTATTCATACCAAGTCACTTACATACGATTTTCATTTCATTGAGGAGTTAAGTTCAAACCCCAACTCATCCATGGGGAGAGCACAAATATTGTAGAGCTTAGCTTCTCATATATGTTAGTCTTTGACATGCCGCTTGTTCACATTTTAAAAACTACAACAAAGTATATATCTTTTTTTTTTCTCACAACTTAGTTTATCCACAAACTACAAATATTTATTTTATCATTTCATAGCTCTAATGGTTATTTCCTCCTTTGATACTCTAGTCGTCACAAGAATGAAGAAAGGTACACAATTTCTTGAGAAGTAAATGTATTATTCTCCCCTCTTACTTTGTTTGTTTAATAATAATTAGTTTTATTTGTAATGGAAGTTAAATTTTTTATTTAATGTCTTAAATAAAAGTTTTCATTGATTTTATGAATATCAATATGTATTTTATCTTATTTGTATTTGTAACCTATATATATATATATAGTGATATTTGTTATTTTTACTCCAAATAAAAATTCCTATCTAATATAAATAAAGAAAAAGTTTGAAGCTTTTATTAGATCATGAGCACACGACTCAACTAATTCCAGGAGCACTTCAACCTAAAGCTCTTCTAATAAATTTTTTTGAAAAGCTTATTCAAATTGAGGGACCTAAATCTTAAGGATTTGTTTTTCTCTTTCAAGGTCTAAACATTAGAGAAGCCATATATTTTTTTTTCAAATAAAATTTATTATTAATTTTATTTTTATATAAGCATATCTAGTTTATTTTAGTCCTAAAAATTCACGTTAGTTTTGGTATCCTCCAAACTCAAACTCAACATTTTACGCATTATCTAAAAGTCATCTCTATTTATTTATTTATTTATTAAAAATGGCTATTTAGGCATTATAAAATTTTAAAAAGATTAACATATTTGAAGAATAATTTTTACAAATTGAATACATCATCTTAATTAATTAATTATTTTTTTGGAAGAGAGGTAGTTTTTCCATTTTCAGATCTCATTACATTCAACATTTTCTTAAAAAATTGGAGGCCTTTTTTACGGGCTATTAACGACTCAGTTGGATGCACTTTTGGAATAAGTCCTTAATTTGTATTTTAAAAAAAAAATTATTACGCCAATACTTTTGTAAGTAAAATAATCCATTGTTTTTACCAATATACAATAAAATGAGCGCAGGATGTTTTGTTATGCTTACTTAGGTTTATGCATGAAAAAATCATTTTGAGGTGTGAAATTGGAATGAAGAGCTTACATGAAATGTTTATTGGTCAACCATTGAATAGCCTAATGGTATGCCACAAAAGTTCTTAGGGGGAGGGTAAGGGTTCGAACCTTCCCTTGGCATTACTGTTGTGGGTTGCTGTAGGAGAAATAATGATTTCATTACTTCAAGGTTACAAGACAAGAGGATTTTCCTAGAAGATCCTTAAACCACCGTAACTGGTGCATCTCCATAACTATCTATCAATTTAACAATCTCTTAAATGGCCTTGTCACCTATTCGTCAAAAATGCGTCCGGCTAGTATTTATTTATTTTTTATTTCAGAAATATTTCTAGAAAAACATGAATTAAAATTTTTAAAATTATTATTATTATTATTATTATTATTATAGTTTTGCTTTTGTTAGAAGCACAACGAATAAAGTTTTGGATTTTTCAAATAAATAAAATTCTTTTTTTTGAAAAAATTAGGATAGTTGAGAAGGATTTATCCAAGAAATCTTTTGATTTGTTTAGCATTTAATTTTCCTCATTTTATCCAAAGGTATTTACTAAATTTAATTATTTATTACATCACATCCTAACCAAGGTAGGAAAGCAAGTGATACAGTATAATAAACTCAAAATATTAGAATGAGTCTCCAAACCAGCAAATTACTAAACATTCCTATTGAAAATGTAAAACGTACGATGACTAATACATCCAGCATGCATTATGATCACCATGCAACAAGACTTTATTCAACCATCATATAACCATCAAACCTAATCAATAGTAGTCCAAAAGACTCAGAGAAACTAATTCGTAAACCTAATCTAATGAGTGAGATATTTCCCTAAATCTCACTGCATCCTTTTCAAACAAAGAAACAAAAACATCCACGCCACCATCCTTACACAAAGCAGGGATGAGGACTGACAATCCTTCGAAAGGCACCCATGAGAGCGAAATACCACAAAGCTTTCCACCTCCACCAAAATCAATCTCATCAAACTCAAGCCCTAACCAGCTATCAACCTCCATAGTTGGTGAGAGCACATTGCCAAGTTTCTCATGGCAAGGCACAAGATCTCTATCCCCGTAAACCTCACCAAAATCAATAAATGACTTGAAATAGTCATCTCCCATATCTCTCGCTGCCTCACGAACAATCCCCGCCGCCGTCAGCACCCCTCCTTCTATCAATGTTTTTGCTTTTGTTTTCGGATATGCATTTAGAGCCAAGTTACCAAAAAACTCCAGCGGTACAGGAGGCTGTAACCGACGCATGCCATTCACTGGCACAACAAGCATGGTACACTCCTCACCATCTAACTGTCGTGCTATGGTCACCTTCCTCCACAGATACCCTGCTAGTGTCTCAAACGTGGTGTGTTTCTCATTGCTTAATTTATTGGTTTGAGCTTTAATTGCCATAATGAACTCTGGAGAGAAGTGCAACAACAAGTTGGTGATCTCACTAGGATCAACATAAACTGGAGTGATATTAAACTCATTTTGTAGAGGAGATAGAGGGATGAATTCATTCCCCCAGTGATCAAACTTCACCAGAGGGGGATCCCGAGGCTTGAGCCACGACTGATCATAGACTGGAAGGGGATCAATGGGAATACCACGTACCATCTTCCCCCATGCCACAAAAAAAGAGCCCATTGACCGTCCGTCAGCAACACGGTGGTGGGTGGTGACGCCAATGACCAGCCCACAGCACTGAAACCGGTTGAGCTGAACTTGGAGCAAGTGCTTTGCATCATTGACTTCAGGATGGAGGAGTCTGAAATCTGATGAGGGAGTGAGAGGTAGGTGATCTTCTAGTTTGGATGACACAGTGGCTTCAACGACAAGTGCACCTCCGTCAGGGGCTCCGACAGTGAGCGAAGGGCGACCATGGTAGTCGGTTGAAAGGTTGGCTGTGAGAGTTGGGAAGTGAACAAGGGTCTTGGAGAGGCCCGAGATGATGTCAGCGTTGGTGGAGGTGGGAGGAGTGACGGCATAGAGAACAGCTATGTGCCTGTTCAGGGCGTGGCGGTCAAAGATGGTATGGGGGACGTCGGAAGGGTGAGAGATGGGGATTGTGAGGATGGTGGAGCTTGTTACTTTCACTTCCATGGTGGGATGGGATTAGCAAGCAATGCTTAATTAGTTCTCCGAATGGGGAATAGAGAGAGAGATTGATATGAAATAACTACACCAAGGTGGTGATAGATATAGATAAAGATGAGTTGTAGTGTTAACACGGGTCTAGCATGGTCTTATCTAAACAGGCAAAAGAAACGCCATTTTACATTGGTGTTATTAGTGTTGGGTATGACATGGCTCTTACAATGGATTACGATAAAATTGGTGGAAAACCAAGAATGATGATTTGTGATTAAATCTGTCCATGGACTGGCCGGGTTTTGTTCATAATTACTAAAATTCAAGCTTGTTTAAACCTGGCCCAGCTCAAAAATCTGGGCATTAACTCTTGTCAAAACTCGTCTAAATAGATTTTTCATCAAATAATATATAAGTTATAAAAAAAATTAACAATAATATTAATATACGAATATAATACAATATTTTACTACAAAACACTTAAAAATTAAAATACCAAATACAAATATTTATTCAATCACAACAACTAAAATTCAAACCATTATAATCAATCGCAATAAATAATAAATATATATTATATAAGTATATATAAAACTAATTAATAAATAATCAATGAAAATTCAAATCATTATATATATAAGTATATACAAAACTAACAAATAAATATATTTTATAATTCGGGCTGGGCCAGGCTTTTAACAATGAAAACCAAACCCAACTTGTTTTTAAAATTGGCTTCTTTTTTTTTTTTTTATCCAATGTCTGGACATTGTGCTTTATATATTTGTCCAAGCCCTCCTATTTTTCAGGAGGACCTTCGGGCTTGGCGGATAGCCCAGCCCTTGGATAGATCTATTTATGATATATCAGACAACTAGGAAGATTTGTGACATATCAATGAACTAGAGGATGAGGATTCTATTATATTAATTCAAAAATAGCATATAATCAAAAGCTTGTATAACATATTCCATAATTTATAGGAAGGGTACTTCCTCCTATTTATTTATGGTCTTATTTGAGACAATTTCTATTATTCTTTTCTAAATTTAATTCCCAAACGCCGCAAAAAGTCCTCATTAAATAAATTGAGCACATTTGATTTTTTTATTTATTTATCTAAATTTTAATTAATAAAAAAATAATGAAACATGTGGTACAATCACCTATTTGAGTTAGTTTTTCTTTTTTTTTTTAAATTTAATTCTCAACCCCCAAGAAGTCCATACTAAGTAAATTGGGTATCTTCGACTTTTTTATTTATTATTTAACTAAATTTTAGTTTAAAAAAAACATGTGATCCAATCACTTTTTTTTTCTTTTTTTTTTAATGCAATCACTTTTTTTAAGTAAACATCATCAAAAAATGTTAATGACCATTTAGTTTATCCGTATTAGGTCACTTGTATAAGATGTTTGTTCCATTGAGAGGTTAAGTTCAAATTCTAATACATCTATGGTGAGAGTATAGATATTGTAGAGCTGAGCTTCCCATGTGTGTTAATTTTTGACACACCTATGGTGAGAGTATAGATATCATAGAGTTGAGCTTCTCATGTGTGTTAGTTTTTGACACATAGCTCATTCACATTTATATATAAAAGAAAAACTACAACAACAAAGCATTTATTTATTTTTCTTTATAACAACTTAGTTTATTCATAAATTACAAATATTTATTTTATCATTTCATAACTCTAATGGTTATATCCTCCTTTCGAACTCTAGTAGTCATAATAATGAAGAAAGATAGACAATTTCTTTACAAGAAAATGTATTATTCTCATTTCCTATTGATAAGTGCTTGTGTATAAGTAATATAAAGTATTTTTTTTCCTTACATTGAGTATTACTATTCTCAGATTTTATCGTTTATTCGTGTGTATATGTGTTCTTTTGTGCATTTAGGGTTGTGGAGATAATTGTGGAAGAAAGGAACCAAAAGCAGATCATGAATACATTTGTTGATGAAGTATTGGATTGAACAAACGTAAAGAGACAAGTTATGCTCAAAGACATGTGAGTGTGCGCCAACCTCCATTATGCTTGAGCGAATACGCAAAGTGGAGGGGCACAAAGGTAATTACACTCATTTGTTCCGACTTATGCAATACTAGCAAGATCTTCATCAATGTGGTTTTATTGAAGACGCGACGCGATCTACCGCATGGATTTGTACCCATTCATGTGGCCTCGATGAAAGAGTGGATTCGGAAGCATTTTCCAGAAGTATTGTAGAAGTTTACTGGTGCTAGAACTAACATGTAAATGGCTAATTGGACCGAGAAAACCCTAGACTAGGTCAACCCGATGGTCACGGTAATTGACCCCTAATCCGATACGAGTATTGGATACAGAATTACTTCCGCCCAAATCCTCCTACGATTGCAATGAGAATAGTGGTTTTTTGAAGCTAGGGTTAGGATACAAGCTAGTACTTAACCTTAGAATAGGAGTGGTACAAATACCCGATGGTCACGGTGTATTTATATGTGTTTCCCTTCCAAGTTTGGTGAGTCGAACACTAGGGGAATGGTCATGCAACCTAGCATTACCTAGAAATTGATACACAGAGTTCTCATGCATAATAAGGCATTCAAATACACCAAACAAGAATCACAAATAAGCCAAAATACGATAGAAATAACTAAGCATCCATACAATCACAAGTTTAGGTTCACCTACATCCGGTGACCTTGGGGTTTAGTCGTTCATAGTCACCAAATACAACAAGAAATCCATGCAAACAACCAAACAAAACATAAGAAACACTCCCTCAAAGAATGAAAGCCGGAGAAGCTTCCAAAGAAGCCACACAAGATGTGGCTTCCCTTGTCTTCAACCTCCTCAATACAAGCACTAGGAGTAGATCTCGCCCAAAATCACGCTTTTCTCATTGAATCCTTCGTGGAAATGCCCTTAAAGCCTTGCTTTTAGCACGGATTTAGAGTGGTGGTGGTAAGCATAAAAAAGAAGGCCTCCTCCCCTCAAAAGAAATCCTAACAAAGCATATAAAGGGATGACTTTGACCAAGCTTGCGGGTGGCCTCACGATCATAATACTGGTGGTGAGGTTGCTCAGAAAACGGGCCGAAAAATTTAGTAAGTTGCTATAGTAACTACTACAGTACTGCGGCACTCAAAAATTCCTTGTTGTTGACTTCACGGCCGTGAGGTTGTCAATGAGGATTTCCAAACTTAGCATTTCTTCCAAATCTTCGTTCTTCAGACTGCTACAGTGCACGTACAGTACCCCATGACCCTAAAACGACACATTCGGTGTTGATTTCTTCTCAAATTTCATCGTTAAGTTCACCTAGGCTTCATTTATACCTGAAACACGAAATAAAATGATTAAATCATAAAAAGGCATCGAATCCTCAATCAAATACATTAAACATGCGCATACATATGTATAAAATACGTACATTCAAACATGCCCACACCTAAGCGTTTGCTTGTCCCCAAGCAAACAAACATGAAAAACAGGGGCAAGAAGATAAATGGCTAAATGCACGACCTTAAGCTCAATATAGATGCAACTTCTGCTTTGCTCTCCATGACCTGCCAGCTTGAAAAGGCAACCTTGTTAATTTTCCAAACATACATCCCTCACAATGCTGCAATTTCTTCATACTTGGAAGACCAATCACCATACTTTGATCATGTAGTACTTGAATTCCCTGAAAATTCAAATGAGCAAGCCTCTTATGCCATAATTCTGCAATCTCATCTCCCTTGACAACCACATTTGTCATATCAAGTCTGGAAAAACCCTACAGGAAACAAGTTGTTCCTTCTCTGAACATTGAATAATACATTTCTTGTTTGAGCATGTTCAATTCTACAGCCTTCTTTGCTGAATTTTACGTCATAACCACAGTCAATTAATTGCCCCACACTAAGCAAATTATGGGCCAAAGATGGAACAAACTGAACATCATGAATCAACTTCTTTTCTCCATGAGCATGAATCAACACTGACCCTTTACCAAGCACATCCACCTCTTTGTCATCACCCAATCTAACTTTATGTTTCAAACTATCATCCAAATAATGAAACAACTCCTTTTTACCAGTCATGTGGTTTGAAGTGCCACTATCCAATAACCAGATTGAAGAATCATCACCAGGTTCTCCATTGTACACCATAAATAAGCTACCAAATTCACTTGCATTCTGATTGCTATTTGAACTAGAAGACCCTTCATCAGCATTTCTGCTACCTTGAGACCAACAATGTGACTGATAGTGACCAAACTTCTTGCACCTGAAACACTGAACATTCTGAAAATCTCTTCTACCAAACCTCTGGCCACCAAATTGCCTTTGTCCTCTTGCAAATCTGCCAAAAAACCTGTCATTTCCTCTTCCTGATTGCCATGAATTCAGATTATCAAATTGCTGCCTTGATTCAGTTTTTCTACCATCACTTCCACTTCTTTGTCCATCAAAACTCCTTCCTCTTCCTCTACCTCTCAGGCCACTTCTGATATTATTACAACTTCTCATAACAAAAGCCTTGTTCACATTTTTCTCAAATTGATCAAACCTCGCTTCATAAGCCTGCAAGGAACTACTTAAGTCATCCAATGTTAACTTTGACACATCTCTAGCTTCTTCAATGGATGTAACAGCATGAACAAATCTAGATGACAAGCTTCTCATAACCTTTGAAACTACTTCCAAATCAATTAGATCAGACCCCATACCTCTAATCTGATTCACTATCACCAAAACTCTTGTTACATAATTCTGAACTGATTCTTCTTCCTTCATTTGCAACAACTCAAATTTCTGTCTCAAAGTTTGTTGCCTCACTGAAATCATCTTTGAGGTTCCTTGATTTTCACTTTTGATCTTATCCCATGTTTCTTTAGCAGTGTTAAACCTCACAAGTCTATGAAACACCGTGTCATCCACAGCTTGTTGAAGTATAAACAAAGCTTTCGCATCTTCCTTCTCACTTTCCATCATCTTCTCTTCAGGCCCTTCCTTCACTACACCATTCTCAATGACTTTCCATAAACCCTGAGATCTGAAAAAAGTTTTCATCTTATGACTCTAGTGTTCATACCCTTCACCTCTGAATATAGGCAAATGAGAACAAGAAATTTCAGGAACACCTGAAGAACTTGAAGCCATTAAACCTCTGCTCTTCAACAATAGCCTACTTCCTTGATGCTTTACTATCTTCACCCTTCACCAGCCTCTACTGTAAATTCAACAACTCATGAAAACAACCTTCACAACTCCATGAAGAAACACCATCCATCAACTACACACCAAGAACACTTCACACAACCATTCTTACACATCACCACAAAACACTTTAATTAGAACTGAACACCAAACCTGACAAGCTCTGATACCACTGATAGAATCTTCATTTACTTAGCAACACAATCATAGTAGACAACAGCAACTCATTCCATACCAACAATACAGGAAAAACATACATATACTTAGAGCAACTGAAAACCTTAGAAAAAAAAAAACATTTCATCATCCATTAAAACAAATAACATAGCAACTAGACTAGGCTTGGTGAGTCACATCTAAACGTGGCACAATCTGGCTTCACTGAACCGCATTAAACTTCTTTGCCTCGAACTAAACCAAAAACCCTAGATCTTTGAATCTCCACCATTCATTCTATATCTTCAGATATTGCCGATCAGACCCCATACCTCTAATCTGATTCACTATCACCAAAACTCTTGTGGGTCAAGTTTGGTATTGGGGTATGTTGAATCTGATTCACTGCACATCCAGAAATTCCTTCAATCACAGCCAACATATTGTTGTAAATCTGGAAACTGTAAGCCCACAAACTACTCTAGTTTCTTTAAAGGACTCTGTCCGAATGCTTATAGCTACCCTATGGATGATGACAGCAACACTTTGACTTGTATTGGAGGGACTGATTATAGGGTTGTTTTCTGCCCTAAGAACAATGCCACATTTGAAATTGTTAACCGTTGCTCTTACACTGTATGGGCAGCTGCCATCCCCGGTGGAGGCAAACAGCTCGATAAAGATCAAACATGGACAATAAATGTAAATGTTCGCACCACTGGTGGTCGTATCTGGGCTCGCACCGGTTGCAACTTTAGTAACTCTGGTCATGGCAGTTGTGAAACCGGTGACTGCAATGGTCTCTTGGAATGCCAAGCTTATGGCAAACCACCTAACACACTTGCGGAGTTTGGGCTAGACATCAACAACCTGGATTTTATTGATATCTCATTGGTTGATGGGTTTAATGTGCCCATGGAATTTAGTCCGACCAGTGGGTGTGCGCGTGGGATGATCCAATGCTCAGCCGATATCAACGGGCAATGTCCAGCTCAGCTGAAGACTAACGGTGGATGTAACAACGCTTGCGATTTGTTCAAAACTGATGAGTATTGTTGCAACTCAGGTAACTGTGGACCAACTAATTATACTAGGTTTTTTAAGGGTTTCTGTCCAGATGCTTATAGCTACCCTCGAGATGATCAAACTAGTACCTTTACTTGCCCTAGTGGGGCTAGGCTAGCTATAAAGTTGTCTTTTGCCCTTGAATTGGGATGTAAATCATACATTTCACAATGACACATTAATTAAGTACTTCTCTAGTGAGTCTGCAAGTGAGATAATCATAATAGATGTGAGATCTCGCAGCGCCGGCGAGGGTGAGTACCCTCTTCTCTTCTCTTCTCTTCGTTTCTCTTCTCTCTTGCTCTCTCGCCGGTAATCAGAGAAGAGATCTCGCGGCGGCGACGATGGGCAATCTCTGATCAAGCACACGATAACTCGCGGAGATGCATAACGCCCACTTATCAGCAAGGATATTAGGAGTCTACGTTTTTCCTCTTGATACGGAGTATATTGATGTATGAATGCGGTAATAGTTTAAGGATGGTGTTCAGTGAGTTAGTATACCTGCTCTATGAATTATGATTGTGTTTTAACTAGTATGCTTGTGTCAATGAGCATAAATTATGTCATTATATTATTATTATTATTATTATTATTATTATTATTATTATTATTTTACAAAATGGACAAGTCCGGACGTGCACATGGCAAGAAAGTGAACATTCAACCCTACATTTTTATATGAGGGATGCAGGCTCAAGTTGCAAGATTGAGTTCCTGCAAAAAAAAAACTTGTTATCATCACTTTGATATTGAGAGTATTTGAATTTAAAGTAATTAAAGTCTTTTACTTTGATATTAAGCAAGTGGAGATGTCTCGTTGAGCTATGAACTCTTATGCTTTAATAAATTACAAAAATTAATCATGCTATGTTAATTTAAAAAACTAAAAAAACAATAGGAATTAATAAAAAAAATTATGAAAATATTCCTAAGGGCATGTTAATGATAATTGAAATATATAAAATATAAAGGAGTAGAGTAGACAACCACTTTTTATCCAGTGATAAGTCATTAGCCAATTCATAAACAACCAGGATTATAAACTGAAGTATTATTTTTAGACTTAAGTATTATTTATAATATTGTTTTAATTAAATCTTGATGGATTTTTTTAAAAAAATTGATCTGTTTCTTCCTCTAGAATTGCATAACAATGAGATTTATTTTTAAGAAATCGGTCCGTAAGCTATAATTAGTGTATCTCCATCCATACATATCCTTTGAAAGAAATTTGAATATATATATACATATATATAAAGAGTTCCATACTGCAGGCCGGGCTTGGGCTCGCTATTGGAAGCCCATCTCGTTGGGCATGTGCAAAGGGTGTGCGATATTAAATGACCAACCAATTAAAAAAAGCCACGTATGTAAGGGCCCACCACGGCTGAACCGCGTTCACACCTGCAAGCCTGAACGACAAAGTACAAACCAAGTGCGCCCGCGTGAAGACGCGCCGAACCCAATGACCATTAATAAATGCTCTTCAGCTCTTGCTGTTATATGACGTGTCATATTCTGATTGGTTATATAACTGAGCCCCACTTTGAAAAGACAAACTTTGCTGTTTGAAGGGAGATAGGTGATCCATTGGGCGGTGATATTAAGACAAGAAGGAACAAATGCGTGAGAAGCCGTGACTTAGTTCCACGTTCTTTGCATCAGTTACTGAGTTAACGACATAATAAATTTTCATGCACCTGAAAAATGTGACCCGCAAAAGATACCCATTGCCATGCTGGTGTCTCCGGTGAATTTCTTTTGGGAAAAATGCACTTGCTCCGTTGCTTGTTGATGAATTTTTATAATTTTAGTATAAATACCTTGAATTGTCGCTCTGCATTAAAAAAAATTTAATGGGTCAAAATAAATAAATTTGTATAATTCAAGTAAAAAAATATTTTTTTATAAATTATAAAAAAATAATAAACACTGATTAAAAAGCATTATGGATCAATCGTGACAGTTATAATAAGCTGAAAAATCTTCAGAGATTTATCATGCAAAAAGTGACCGACATGTAAATAATGATAACCTATTACATACATTCAAAATAATTTATATAACGTGAATTGATTTTAGGTTTTAGAAGATGATGGTTGTGATTGGTTAATTACTCTATTTTTCATGAGTTTATATGTAAAAATATCACTTTTGATGAAGGACAAGAGCAATTTATTTCTATTTATTTATTTATTTATTTATTTATAGGGGACAAGTGACAACCACTCCTTTAAGTTATTTACTAGCAAACAATAAGAGGAAAATATAAAATTTATGTTATTATTAGACACTATAGAATAATCCTCATAGTGATTAGATGAATATATAATTTAAAAGTGATAAATGTTTTGAGAAAAATTGCTTAATTAAGATTTCGAGCAAGTTTATATTTTAACAAAATCGATAAAGGCTGTCAATAGAATACAAAAGTACTAAGAATATGATATATAACGAACCATAAGACTCTTCTTATAGAGATTTAAATAGACACTGAATAAATAATATTTATATATTCTCTCGTTATTTTTATTTGTCATATTTTGGAGCTCTTCTTTGTTACTTTTTATATGTTACATTAAAAATTTTATACAGCATTAAATATATATTTTTTTTAAATTTGTCTTTTTATTTAATGTACTTTTACAATTTTCAATAAATCAACAATTAACTACTTCATATAGTTGGGGTTTTAAATAGATATAGTTTTGGGAAGTAATGAAATTTTTTTATAAAATATAGGTAATCAACTAATTTTAACCATTTTTTTTAATTATTGTAAATTAAGTAAATGTGAACGGAATAGTATTTATATAGTATTATATTGTACTTACACAGTATACATAATACAAAGCCAAGGTCTTTTGATCCTAAACGGACCAATCACCATTTTAATGAGATACCACTGAGCAACTAGTGGTCCTCAAGAATTTTTTTTGTTTAAGGAAAAAAAACAAGGAATTTATTAAATGTTGTTATCGGATCCGGGTTCAATGGCTTGATTCACAGCTGTTATCGGATTCGGGTCATGTTGAACATAAATCCAAAAAACTTTAAATCCTAACCGTCCATCACATCATCAAGTGGCCCACTTGATACAGAAAGATCCGCAGTGACCACCGGCGCGCCAACGGTCCATTTCTCGAGAACCGTGGCATTTCCGTAAATAAATATGAAAAAACAAGCTTGACTTTTTACGAATGACACCCTTGAAAAACGTTAAAATTATTATTTTCAAAAATCACCCTAATTTCCCTTCCTTTGCTAGGGAATATTACACCTATAAAAAAAATATTTTTAGAATTTAATGTATTTATTTTTTCAAACAATATGTAATTGTTTTAAAAATTTATATGTAATTATTTTTACGAGTAGTTTTATTTAACAAAATATGATAAGTGTATATTAAAAATATCAATAAGCATATAGTAAGTTTTACAGGAACTCGTACTTTTATTTTATATGGATTTTAAAATTTATTGTTTATTTTAAATAGTAAATATGTTACACAAGGATCTAGCATCTATAATTTCACAAGCCTTTATGATGTAGAACAATAACAGTACAAGTAAAGTTTTCTTTTGGATGGGTATATATATATATAATTGTTTTTGAGGTTATATTTATAAAATTCCTCCCATAAAAGTAATTTATGTTTTTCCAAAGGGGTTGCTCGTGAAAAAACCACTTCTTTTTATGAGTGAGTTCTCATCAAAACAGTGTTCGTTTAGAAAACAAAAACAGAAGAAACAAGAGAGAAAACAGTGAAATCGATTTCTTGTGAGAAGACTCAGTGGAGGAATGGGGAGCAAAACCAGGCCAATATTTCCAATGCCCGGATCACAGCACTACAGCGACTACGGCTTCGATTCTCAGTTCGATTATTTCCAGGTTTTTCCATCTCTCTCTTTCAACTCTTTTCTTGAGAACTTTTCTCTGGTTTTTATTTTTTATTTTTTATTTCCGTTTTTTAAATCTTTCAGCCTTGTTTTCATTCCGTTTTGTAAAGAGCTCTCTTTTAAGCTAGTGGCCCCTTTTTGTTTTTCTATGGAAAACAGAAGAAAAAAATGTCTACTTGAAAGTTGTCTTCTTTTTGCTTTATTTATTTATTTATTTATTTATTTATAGTGTGTGTATATATATATAATTTATTTATTTATTTATTGGGGGGAAGGTATTGGAGGAGGCGAGGAGGCATGGGAAACGAGGGGAAACGAGGGGAACAATAGAAGGGCATCATTTCAAGCTACA
The DNA here is from genome assembly GCF_009730915.1 of Dioscorea cayenensis subsp. rotundata. Taxonomy (NCBI): domain Eukaryota; kingdom Viridiplantae; phylum Streptophyta; class Magnoliopsida; order Dioscoreales; family Dioscoreaceae; genus Dioscorea; species Dioscorea cayenensis. The sequence goes on from NW_024086513.1 coordinate 44,475, forward strand.
AAAGCCCATCTCAAAAGACGATTCCCGGGCGAGATCTAAGAAACGTAAGCAGTGGTGGAAAACCGCGTTTCTCTTCTGGAAACGAAAGAACGCGAGGGGAAACGAGAACAACCGGATGGATTCAGGTCACCGGGACTCCACTCACCGGGCCGTGTCGGGACCGTTGTATTTGACCGAGAGTCTCGGTTCGGGGACGCCGTGTCGGTCCAACCGGTCCGGTTCGGGCCCGCTCCGGTTCAGCCCGGCCGAACGGGCTGGAATCCCGTATCTGAACCTCAGAGAGTCCAATGTGATTGAGAGTCACCGGGTTTCTGCCACGTCAGCACATCCGCACGTGCCGGTTTACTTGGTCACGTGATTCATTCTTCTCGTCACTCGCGTATTATTATTATTATTATTATTATTTTATTTTTTTTTGGGGTTGTGACTTGTGATTGGTTGTGTGATCACTGTGATGTGGTTTGTTGCTCACCGCGAGTGAGCAGATGCATGTGAGAAGACGTTTGTTTTGTTGTATTTTGGTTTGGAAGTATTGAGTTTTATTAGATTTTAGCCGCTTTCTTTTTTATTTATTTTGGAATTATTATTGAATTTCTAATATTTATAAATGTTGAAGATAATACGTATTTCTTTTAAATTTTGATAATATATATTCAATTCTCATATGGTCAAGAACGGAAAGACTCATTTGTAGCTTCATACCAATATTTATTAAAATTAACTGAAAACATTAACAAATATTTGTGGGGAGTTAAATCTAGCAATAATGTAACAATAATGATATTTAGACAAAATAGATAAATCGAATCAGTAGCAATTCCTAGATTAAATGGTAAATTGAAAAACTCCTCTCTAAACTTAAAATTATAAATCACAAACCTGAGAAAAAACATCCAATTTGGCAATCATGTCATTTTAACTACTCATTCGACTTATTAATTCAGCCTAAATAACATTACTCTAATTTTAAATATGCAACATTTTAAAATAAAATTTAAAAATATGTAATTAAATAGAGGCCTCCAAATATTATATATCATACAAGCGATCAGGAACATGCTTTTCACCCCCTGGACTTGGCCACCTGAGACTACATTATGCAGGTACACAATGGAGATAAATATAGAAATAAAAATGGTAAATGAAAACACTATTGACAGAACACAACACAAGATAGAATAAAAAGATCAGAGACTAGAATTGGGAAACATTGATGCATAAAATTATTGTCATCTTTGAAGCTGGTCAGCAGCTGAATTGCTAGTGGCTGATGATGCAGTTGCCCTGCCATTCGAAACTCCATTGTCGACGGCCGATGAATTTCCCCATCTACCCTCGGACTCGATTGGCTCGACGACTTTAACTGATCCATCAGTTAATCCGATTGCGAATTGATTTGGTTCCTGTGGGTGTGTCGCGATCACCAGAGGATACACTGGAGGGTTACTGCAATGAAAATTGTACATATTATTACATGTTATGAAAGTATAAGTGGTTGTTTTATGAATTACAAGTTTCAAATGTTTAATTATAGGAGGCTAGGTTCAGTATGATAAACCAAGTACCTGTTTGCAGCTGGAGAAGATAAATAAGCAGAAGGCGCAATGCGACATCTTAATCTCAGTTATCGGCATCAAACACCCCGATGTTTGCATCACAGAAGGCTGCATAAACCAGCTGGCTGTTGCATGAATAAGCTGCATGGGATATGCGTGCAGAAAGTGTACCTTGGGGAACCCACTGAAATCCAAAACAATTATCATGAGAAACTATTTAAGTCAAAATGGTAATTCATAAGTCTCAAAAGACAGTTAGTTACCTGCACGGATCCTTTCCGCTTTGGATGTAGTCGTATATTGCTATTTTGTGTTTCATGGGATACTAACAAGCGAATTTGATCGGAATGGAACTGGACTCAGTATCACCAGCAGGTGGTTTCCCTGCAGGTAATTGAATTGCAATGGATTTCTTTTTCTCCCAGCTGTCAGTGTTCCATATACATAGCTGCAGCAATGATCATTATGAATATAATCATTAAACAAACCATCCCAGAGTAAGAGACAGCTTTTCACTAGCAAAATTATAAGAGAGACATAACCACCAGTCAACTTGTTAAGTAGGGGAAAGAAGAAATTCAACTCTACCTGAGCATCAGCACCAGAAGAAACCAAGATGCCAAGACTGTTGGAAAAGGCAAGTCCAGTTATGCGCTTCTGATGACCACTCAGTTTTGTTTTAACCTGAATCAAAATCATAAGAACTAGAAAGCATTAATGGAAATTAGTGGTGAGAATCCAAAAACTGATCAGCAGAATAAGACTACCTCATCCATGAACATTATAAATGTGTATAGTAGCGTCTTCCATTCCAATAGCGATGATGTTATTGTCTAGTAGATGGAAGGCTAAATAAATTCGAGTGGGTGGCGGGGCATGAGATGTGAGTCATTATCTACAAAAGATAATATAAATGTGTTGACGTCGAAGATAGATGACAGAATCAAAACCATGGACACTTAATTATTTAATTAGCAATGCTGCAATGGTTTTACCTTTGAGATATCATCATGTTGAACAAAGAGACCTTCCCTCCACATGCCGACATGACATATGAATCATTCTTTGAGAGTGCTATGCAAGGAACTGCTTCTTCAAGGTTGGTTTCTGATACATCATTGATCATAAAGAAGACCACTGTTTGTTGCCAATGCTGTGGAGCAATACTGGCAGTGGCCTTTAACCCCGACCAAGTTAGAACTTAGATGTTTCACACAAAAAGATCCATCAATAAGCAAGCAAAAGAAATGCTAGTCCTTACCTTGCCACTAGGATTCTGCTCATTCCGACTCCATTTCCACAATCTCTGGATAGCATTTGATCCTAGAGCTACCAAACCACCCCGGAATTTGTGTAGAAGTCTTGCAACCTGAACAATTTCACAACCATCATACAAGGAACTAAAGACAATGTGCGCCAAGAAGCTACAAACTGACTATAAAGGGTAACGGCATTCTCGCTTGCTGGCTCAGGCTCTGTGCCTTCTGGCATTGGAACAACACGGCAATGAAGCGGGTCCAGAATTTCAGACAATTCCCCATTGTTTGGCCTTTATCAGATAAATCCTCCAAGTACCCTGGGTTTTGATCTCCCATCCCCCTAGAAGAGGGTGATCCCCATTCTGAAAAGAAATCCATAGAAGCACGAAAAACTCAATTACCATAAAACATTTAGCAAGTCACGATGCATAAATGACATTAAGAACTACACATTTACATCCAAGGAGAATATTCCATCTTTTGTAGTTAAAGTCAATGTTCGAAGATAAAAGTAGAGCTTTCATTAGATATATCTATTCTAAACCCAACCTCCCCACAGTAGTCGTGACTTACAAGAATAGGAGATGGCTTTGCAGGAGAGCTTCTGTCTAAGCGATCCACCCTACTTATGCTTGGGGAGATGCTAGCAACCACAGGAGCAACCGAAACCTAATTGAAAACATATTATTCATGAGGGTGTCCTTGGGAAAGTAAATTGTATGTTAAGGTTATCAGATTGCCACCTTTGACAGGAGAACTTTCATATTGAGCTCTAAATGCTTCAAAGGATCGACTTCCAAAAGCTACATGATCTGTGTCCTTCTACGTTGCTTAGTATCTTGAAATATTCTTTGTTGAATCTCAATGTGAGGGAGATTTATTGTAGTTAATGCTAATGAGTCAAAGATTTTTACAATATATTTATATAGTTCTATAGCGATAATATAGAAACTGACCTAGAAGTCCACCGTCTCTGCATCTGTGCTTGTGATCATGTTCTGATATCCACATCCCAAAACTTTATTTGATTTTCTTCACTAGCAGCCAAAAAGTGGTTTGGAAATCAGTGTCAAACTGAACAACACCAGCTGATTTTTCCGAAACCAACATATTTGTTTCACTATTGCCCCTTCACTTTCATTCCACTCTACAAGAAATGAGTCTCCTTCTTTGCTAGTCCCACAGGAAAACAATCTACACAGCAAAGAAAACATATATTAGTGCTACGCTATAACATGAGAATTCCTTAAAAAGACTGAATTCAAGCTTTCAACATTGCCAAGAGAACATATATATAAGTGCTGTGTGCCGTAACAGGTATTCCATAAAAGGATTGAATTCAAGCTTTCTACCTTAAAGATAACATCAGTGTAGTGCTATAATATAAGAATTCCATGAAAGGAATGAATTCAAGCTTTTTGCTCTAAATTTAGAATCTCATGAGCTTGCCTGCTTCCCATCGGAAACCTTATATAACATTGTCGTTACGAGCATGGGGCATCATAGTCCACTCTAGATCCTATATATTTATCATACAGCCATGCCCTTAATTTCCATCAATATGTTGAAAACAAGCTGCATTAAGGAATAGGATCCAAGATATTAGTATATGAACTGAAATAAAAAGAAGGGTTCACTTAAATAACCATAAAGGATAACCCTGGCATCCTAAATAAGAACATTCACAGATCCTTCCCTTTTCTTTCAAGGGAAGAATTGTTAAAAATGTGTTTCCCTAACAAATGCTTTAAAAAAATGGGCCAGTGCTATAATACTAAAATTCTGGAGTTCAAGAGTTTATATACAGAGAACATATTCAAGGAACCTAATAAATCAAGATGGCACTGCTCAATCACCTCAACATGAACAGCTTTCAAAAATAGGAATTACATAAGCTGGTTTCATTCCTTACAAAGAAAGTGGAGGAGGATGTTGGACATTGGTGGTGCCCCTTTTTGTTGGTCAAATAAAAATTTCAGCTGATACAAGCTTCTCAAAATAATAATAAATAAATGAATTTCTCATGCAGATTTCTACTTCATATAATCTGCCTTCCGTAATATGAATTAAAAATAGTTTTAATTTCTAATTTTTTCTTGATAAGCATAATAATCATATGGTGAGAGTCACTATAGATGATTAACCTGCCTGAAAATGTCATTTACAGAATAAAGAGATAATCTGCATCATAGAAGTATAGATTCACTAAAAGAAACCGTGAGTGGGAACTTCTTTCAATATGTAAAATCATTTCAGTAGCAAAGGGTTGAGCACACCCACGATAGGGTTAAACTTAGCTGGTTTCCAACAGAGGAGATGACAAAAACAACATACCTGTATATTCTCACTTATGATGGGGGCAAATGGAATAAATAGGAGCCTCCATGACCTTCAAAGTGTAAAGCTTCTGACCGGTCAAATCCCAAACCTACTCATGAAATAAAGCATTATTAAAGGAATACATACAAAACAAACAAAAGCACAAAAAACTATTACTCATGCCTTTATAAGCTTATCTTCACCACAAGTCACGACAGATACTTGTTTGTTTGGATGAGCAAATGCTATGTCATTAACTCCTCCCATATGAGCTTCAATCTGCTTAAAATCAGAATCATTAGTGCATCATATCTTCCTTCAGTAACGTGAAATAAGATGTTGCCTTTGCAAATCCACACTCTATATGTTGATGTAGCTCATTAGGAGCTTGATAGGCATGTATGAATAGATCAAGTGCTTTGAAAGTACAACCTGCAGTGGTAAGTTAAATTTAGCACATAGAGAGAATAGGATTATCAAATTACCTAAACAAGAAACTCACCAATCAGGTTTCCATCTGGACTCCACTGAAACTTTGGTAACTGATGTGTGAAGTATCTTTAACCATTGCAACCTGTCCAAATCAGCATAGAGATGAAGAGATACAGAACAAAATGACACTTCACACATAAAATTGATATTTCAAACACCTGAACAATAAAGAAATTTTAGTTATCTATACGACCTTGAGTTACCCAGTTGAAATAAAGAGAAACAAGCTTGAGAAATGCCTACCAGCCCAAGGAGAGCCAGCTTATAATTGCCAGGAATGAGGGCCTCAGCTTATGCACCACAGTTACATGTGAGACAAGTAAATATTACAACTGCAGGCATGAATGAAAATATACGCATCCAAATCACCTCAATTGGCCCTCATTCACTGACTTGACAAAAGGCAAAATGTCAACTAGTGAGGTAAATATCAAGATTGCACTCAAAGGCCAGCATTCAATTGTTCATATATCACGGTAGAGATGCAGAAAAGAAAACACAATCAGATCATGAACTACAACATATCATCTACTTATGCCTGATGATGAGTAGCGGGCTTACTCATAATCTCTGAATTGAGATGACAGTAGACAATATGGAAACAAATTTCTACAACACCATTTATAAAATGAGTATATTTGCGATCCTCATAACTGAATAAATCTCCATGCAAAGCTTAAGAATGTTTTTCTCAAACAATAGAACATTCAACAACAACAAGAAGCCATTAGTCCCAACTATTTGTTTTTGCTTTGTTACTGATGAAGATATTTAAAACTAAAAATGTACCTGCCAAAGGCAACCTTCCCACTCCACAAACATTAGATATGACAGATTACTAAATGTATTTCCACATAATATATATATAGATTAGTTCGTTAAATTAAATAAAACCAAATATCTAAACTCCCACAACAACAGAAATTTAAAATGTTTTGGAGTCATTTTCATTAATAGGCAAGAACTTTTTCCAGAAATCACAGTGAATGATAAGTACCTGAAATTGAGAAGAACAAGATGCTATGTCTACGCAGTTTGAATGGCTTTTGACACCAGCCTCTCCCGTAAACCAATTTCCCATAGTGTAATTTCACCAGTCCCGGTGCCCACTATCAAAGAGCAAACGTAAGAAATGAAAAACCAAATAAACAGAAGTGGTGAGTGGTCCAAATCGAAAGCATCTTCATACCTAATAGTAGTGTGTGATGAGAAGGATGGAAGTCCATGCTTGTCACATTTGATCCCTGATTCATGGCACAAGCTACTGTTCTTGGCAGGTCATCCAACGCACCATGCAATTTGTGGAATAGGAGCAGGATATGTAACCTGAGTATAAGAAATAAGAAGTAAACTTCAACATATTGCTGATAGGTTGTAATCAGTTAGATTTTATATAGGACAATAGTAAAGTCAAGCATGCATGTGAATCCACATTACCTCATCAGCTTGGTGTGTACTAGACCGCATACGCTTCATTAATTGCTCAGAGTCAGCATTCTGATAGTCTGTCATAGTGAGAGTATTTGGAGTTCTGGGGTGTTTCAAGATAGAAACTGTTGCATGGAGCAACTATAATTATTTCTCTTGGAAATATTCACATACATGACAGAAGTTTTTAGTTATAGTGCTACCTTTGACACTTATTTAAATAATTGTGGCATCAATCCTGACCGGATTGCTTAAAGAATTAATAATGACAAAACCATTGTCTTCTTCAAATTCCACTATAATATGAAAATGACATAGATAAAACAAATGGCTACAGAAAATCAAATCAATCTGCTTCAGAGACAAGCCAGTGATGTTCAACACAAAGAAAAGCAGATTACAAAGAGAAACCTTATTCTTGGAGTTCTGAAATCAAATTTGCAAAACATAAGAAAGAAAAATCAAAGAATGATATTTACGCAATTCTGTTAAGTTCAAGTTTAGGGCTAGATATTTGAAGCTGTATACAAAGTCCATGGCATGCACATACAATACTAAACATCAACCTTCCAAGGATTTGCTAGATTAATCCACCACTAACTTCAATTTTTGAGTCCGTGTCCATTGAGCTATAAGGAAATAGGAAAAACATTTAGCCTACTAGTGTGTGCATAATTTCCAAAAGAGTGAAGCAAAGAATGGTGGAAGTCAATATTTTAATAGTGCTTTGCAACTCCAAATTTGATAAGAAACTCAAATCTACCATAATGAAAAGTGAAGCACAAGAAATTGGAACAAGTAGATTGTAAGAACATTTGAAACTTTTGTGTTAGTGATATCAACGGAAATAAGAAAATGTTCAAATTAGAAGTGAATGTATATCAGCTGCTTTCAGGGTAATGATTTCCCATGGATAAAAGTAGATGGACTTAGAACACCTTTAGGAAACATTTGGAAAGCCATGAACAGAATCCAAGAAGCTATGGAGTAGCATCATTAGTTTTGCAGTTTACTTTTTTCTGTAAAATATGTGAAGTTTCTTCTAAAACTAAAGCACAAGAACTACCATACAATATGTAATCAGTGGTTGAATCATGAAATAAAGGTTCCAAATCTCAGACCTTGATTGGGTGGAATAGATATGGTAGGTGCAGCAACAACAGCAGATTGAACTGATGATGAACCAGCAGCATTAGCCATCCAGCCAGCTAAAGCACTGGCGTTTGCTGCTGCCGCAGGTGGGAATGGCTGGATATAGCAAGGTTAAGAGTTAAATAAAAGATGCACATCTGAAGTGCATAAGTCCTGTATATTAAAAATCAGTCTTTCTTTCTGTGCAGAAGTCATTTGTTACGGGATATAAATGTACCGCATGTGGCCCAAGTGGCGTATATGTAGCAGGCTTGGGAACAGCTGCAAGAGGTACTAGAAACTGAAGGGTGCACGAGCACCGCTTGAGGGAGAACACAAGTATGGTCCGTGAACAACGTCTTAATATCAGGATTCTGCCTTGGGTTCTTGCAAAGTTGATGTTGCCAATTAAGGCTGTCAAAACCATAATATCACAATCATTGGCCAGTACAGCTATACTATATAATCCCTAATAAATTCTAGCAACACACGTCTCATAAACAACTTAACATAAATTCAATGTCCGGATTCTCAAAACCCACAAAAGAAAATGCTTAAGCAATGGAAATGCAAGTAGTATTCCCACATTTCACAAAGTTAGCCAAAAGGCATGGGTGATAAAGTAGGAATCACGATCATGTCAGAAAGGAAAATCCAAGTAGATATGACATTGCTGTAAGATATTTATTTACCTTTGGTTGATTAAAGTTCTCAATCGTGATGCCTTGAGAGTGGGAAAAACTAGCTTCTCTCGAAACAAAGGATTGGCTTCTATAAGTTTTTTCAGCTCAATAAGCATGATGCTTCGAGCCGACTTTGTGTCACCATATTTTGATAATTGCTCATTTTCCCTGCAGTTCAAAGCGCCAAAGGAAAAGAAACCAGCTAGATTAAATAATTGATCAGCTTTTATTTTACAGTGCTCACAAAACACATCATTTCAAACTAACATAGGTATTAAGAGAAAGGACTTGGACATAAGCAATAAATAATAGTAGAGCTTCAAAAATATTCCTATAATATGAATCAACTTAACTTTGGTTGCAAATAAAAAAGGAGAAAATACAAGACAGGAAGATTAAAAAACCAGACCACTAAGGATTCATTCCAAAGTAGAATGACTGTTCAAGGAAGGTTGGTTTTTTGTCATTTATCACAAAAAAAAAGTATACAAATTGCCAATTTCTACTCCACAGCAATGTGGCTCCTCAATTGAAAGAGCAATAAGCACATAACCTGATAAATGACTGAAACAACAAAAAGAAGAATGGGCAAATGAGTATCTTACTCCACATGACAGATCAATCCCTTCTATATCATTCGATAACATTGAGTTCTTAAAATTTGATACATATAACCTCCTTTCACAAACAAAGGTGATACATCTTAAAGTGAATAATGTCATTTGCGGCATACAAAAAAAGTCAAATTACCAACTGAGATTTATCAATAAAAGCATTGACTTTAATATTCCATGATCTGCATGTTCAATTTCAAGGGTTGATGTCAGTTCTATTACTGCACAACACTGGGCAATACTCAAATTGTGGGCTCACTCGTGCAACAGTGAACATTCTCTAGTGGTTTAAAAATTTTTTGTTTGTCACCACTGCTATTTGAAGGAGTACTTCTGGTTGTATTATTTTTGGGAAGAGAGCTGCACCACAAAAGCGAGCTGACCACCATATAAAAATAGCAATTGTGTATATTCCTCTATTTGATAACATTAGAGTTGACCATGAAAAAAAACATCTGGGTTTGAATTTCACTAAAATTATTATATAGCAAGAATGACTTTTTCCCTTTCTAGCAATACAGTCATGGAAAAGTAGTTCAATAGCATTTGCAAGAGATAAAACAAAATCAGAACCTCAAGTAATGATATAAGTGTAAGCAGAAAACACAACACACAACTGACCTAAAATTTTCAAGTGTGAGAAGCTGAGTAATCTCTTTAAACAACTCCTCATTAAACGTTGAGAAAACCTTGAGATCTTTCACTAATATCTCCACCGCTTTTGCTCTGTCATGCCTATATACACATCATCGAACAAATTTAATTTGAATACAAAAATCAAATTTTCAAATAAAACAGAGCAATTAGCAATATATATATATATATATATATTACAAACCTGTCAAGCGCTTCAAGATACTTCTGCTTCCTTATCTCAAAGAAGATCTTCATTGAGTATCGATTATCATCAACCTTTGTGAACCCAGAGAGATACTTCTCCACCTCGTCCCACTCCCCTGCCTGCACTTTCTCATCAAAGTACTTTATATTGAAGAAAAATCCAGATTCCTGCTCCAACCTGAGCCAAACCCCATGAAATCCAATCAAGCCATCAAAATCCCATTCAAAAAAGAGAAAGAACCGGGAAAATCGCTCAAAAAGCAGTAAAGGCCTTACTTGTGGACAGACTCCTTGAACTTCTCCTCCTCCAGGAACTGGAGAATAAGAAAAACCAGCTCCCGGCTCAGCGACGACATTTTCACGAGAATCCAAAGAAAACAACCCAAAAATCACGAGAAAAAATCAAGGCAGAGGTCGAATTGGAGCTCAAAATGGCGGCGACGCCTCAAGGGAGACGGATCTGACGGTTGAATTCGGAGATTTCACGGCGAGGCAAAGAGAATTCAAGGGATTCGAGAGCGAGCTAGGGTTTCGGCTCCCATTGAAGACAAAAGCCAAGAGGAAGAGAGCGTGAGAAGAGATGAGGACTTTGTCTCGCTTTCTTCGATGCGGTTTCGCACTTCTTTTTCACCGGCTTATCAAGTGATAAGCAGGCGTACTTATCAATGATAAGTGATGTGATAGCTTATGATGGCGTAGATAAGTAGAGTTTTCGTCGGTTAGTGCGGACGCGAGAAGGTGATTAAAACGGGTGTATATTCGTCGTGGCGTCCACATTGAGTTGGGTTTGTCGGGAGATGACGTGGCGTTTCGCGATATGAGGATTTGAGTTCCGTTTTCTCGCGATATTTTCGTTTGGGGTGGGACCTGTGGATCCGGTGTTCGGTGTCAAATAAAGTAAATTAACTAAAAATAATATCCATTTTTTTTATAATAGAACAACCACTACCTAGTGCAATGCATTGTTACTTTAATGGAAAATTGACAGATTAATGATCCAATTTTTTTTTTCTTTTGTAGATAAACCACGATCCAATTGTTTGGTATAATATTATATAAATACTATTTAAATATCGTAGAAATATTTTATTCTGTAAAAATATTGTAGTTGCTAGTACTGTTTATTCATTATTCATTAGGTTTATATGGGAGAATGTTATTTCCCTCCCCTTTTCTACAGGGTTGCTGACAAAGAGGTTTATTAGTTTTGTTAGGTTCTTGAAAATCTTCCAGTGTGCACTTGGTAAAATTTTAATTACCTCACATGACGTGATAATTTCTTACTTAGTTAATTTATCTCTAAAAAATAGATTGAATCTTCATAATTGATGCACTATTTTAAATATTTGTTCCTAAATAACTTTTTCGGAGTCAATGTTTGTTATTTTTGTAAAATAAAAACCAGTTATTCTCTATTTTAAAAATAGATAACTTAGCCGGTAATTATTTTATAAATTAAAATATCCTATCCAAAAAAATCTTGAAATTAGTAAATAAATGAGTGGAAGCTTTAGGTGACACGTGGCAAGAAAGCATTGGTGGATAAGGCTGTTTGCTGTTTTTGTCTGTGTATGTAAACAGAGCCTTGGATTCCATGTATGGAAAGTAAAGAGAAAACCTGGTTTCATTTTAACCTCGAGAAATTGAGAAAGGGACAGGATCGACAACGTGTCGGGTTCGGAGCAAAGGTGAGAAAACAGGCTAGGGTTAGTCAATTTAGAAAATAAAGTAAGAGAAAGAGATGTGGGTCCCACCAATTGGAAGGATCTAGTGCATTTAAGTAATAAAATTATTATAAAAATTTAAAAAATTATTATTATTATTATTAGTCTGAACGTGTTTTTTCTCGTGCACGGCCAACTAGAATCCCGACAAAAGCATGAAGCACATTCATGTTTCATTGATTATTTATTTATTTATTTATTTTTAATTACTGTATATAGCACTTATTTATTTCCCCAAGAACAAAGGTTATTTTTTAAATAATTATTATTTATAAAATCTGATGAATAAAAATAAACTAACTTCTATATAATCCATACCGGGTCTGTTACATAGGATGTTAATTTTTTAGAAGATCCGAGATTAAACCCAAAACTCAGGCAAAATGAGGGTATAAATACTTGTTGACTTTACAATTACGGTCCTGGCGGCGCCGGGGTGTGGCGAGGAGGGACATCCGCCACACCCTTCAGCGGATTGTTTGCTTATGACTTCGAGGATTCGAGTCTGCAGCAATGCATCTAACGGTGGAGATTAAACAGTTGGAGTGAGATTGAATCTCACGATTAATTATTAGGTTTTTTAATAGTTATTTAAGTCGGTTTAGAATATGAAGAAGCGTGGAGGTTTAGAAACCGACTCAGCGTGGACCACATGCTTTCTTTGAACGGGTCGTCGCGAACTCATTTTAACACGTGGCCTCAAGATAGCCGATTTTGGGAGTATTTTACCAAGACAACCCTGAAAAATTTCATAATTATAAATTACAAAGGTTCTAGATTTTTCATCTGCGTACATATATCTATTAGGTTCAAATTACAACGGAAAAACACATTGGTTCAACGGAAAACATATATCTATTAGATTTTTCATCTGCGTACATATATCTATTAGGTTCAAATTACAACGGAAAAACACATTGCCTCAAGATACCACGCAAACATCCGAGAAAGTTCCATAATTTCAACGGAAAAACACATTCAACTTACACCAGAATTCTTTCATATATCTATTAGGTTCAAATTGGTTCATATATATTTTTACTTTAATTGTATTCATTTTATTGTTTAAATCTTTTGATTGTCTTTTTTTAAAAACTTAAAAAATTTAGATTTTTTTGAAAAAATTAGAAAAAATTAAATCGAAAATTTCTCACTCGACGGTTGGAAATTTTATGCCAGATTTTTTGTTAACTGGTCGAAATATTTATTCAACGGCTGGAAATTTTTTTCTGTCAACTTTTGCCACACCCTCTAATGAGTCCTGGCACCGCCACTGACGGTCCATATATGTGTTTGTTAATATATATATATATATATTATAATAAAAATTTTAAGACATGGTTTAAACTCGGTTCTTTGTGTAGGGAGCTAGTTTTTTATAAGACCCTAAATTGAATTCAAAACTAACGCAAGGATACGGTTAATCACGACAGATAAAAAATACTTAAATTTCGTTAAATTTTGTAAAATACTTAAATATAAAATTTTGATACCATGGTTTATTATTTTATAAAATACTTAATCACGCCATAATAATTTTTTATTAAATTTTGTAAAATACTTAAATTTCTTAGTACGTGAGATACAGTTAATCACGACAGATAAAAAAGAACAAAGGGAGTAATAAAATTTTTTGAAACATGGTTTAATCATCAAAATTAAACTTTCATATGATATGGTGAAATTTTCCGTGACTATTGCAACATGAAAATATGATAATATATTTGATTTGGTGTTTTTTAAAATTTTTTTTATTTGAGGTGATGTTGCTGTTTAATTTTATTGCATCCATTATTACAAATTTTTTTGGAGCATTGAATGGTGCCCACGGATTGATTTTTCCTCATTCTTTTGTGCAGAATTTTTAATTTGATGTGGAAAAGAAAAGGACTTATAAATGTGGAAAATAATAAAATTTATTATAATGATTATTTTTTGGTTGGCTAATATAATAATTTGATTGGTCATGGGCCATAGACATGGCCACGGTTCAGGAACCGCCGATGCAGTTCTCGAACCGCTGGTTCGAGTTCAGGAAATTTGAACCGGAACCGAACCGCCCTAAATAAGGTAAGGTTCGGTTCGGTTCCCGGTTCGGTTTTGCCTTCGGCTCGGCGGTTTAGTTCAACGGTTCCGGTTTGACTGGTTCATACGGTTTGGTTTTTAACTAAATAATTCAATAATTCAAATTAATTAACACAAAAAAATACAAGAATAAATTTAATACTAATATAAGCCCTTTGAAATCATAGATTTAACTAAGCACTTTGCATTTAATGATAGTAGGTTAAGTTAGTAGGTATACGAGTATCACGCAGGTTTCAATGTTTTATTTATTTTTGTTGTTATTATTTTTTTAATGTTCATGTATGTTATTTGTTTTTCTTTAGGAATTGTTTTTTATTTTTCCTTTTTCTTTTTTTGATTTCTAGTATACTTATATAAGTTGCATAGTTCTAAAATTAAAAAAATCTTGGGAGTTTTATCTATATATTGAAATATCTATATATATATCTTTAAATGATCAACAAAATCAGGCAAATTGATATATATATACACATATATATTCATGTTTATTTTTATTTTTATTTATTTATATATTTTTTTAATGTTTCAAATGTTTTGCATGAGAGCATTTTTTACTTAGTATATTTTTCATTTATATAAAAATAAATATAATTTAATATGAACTACGTTAATTTTTGTAAGTTTCAAAACGGAAGATATATAAAAGTCTAGTCTTTTGTTTTTTTATATTAAATTATAAAAATAATATAGAAATCTACTAAAGAATTGAATATTTAAGTACTTCTCGTTAATTAAATTGTTTTAATAAATCCATATTTAATTTGTAACTCAATAATTTTGTGGCATAATCAATTAATTATAACTTATCCTCTTGCATGAGTATGAAAAGTTTCGCGTGCAAGACAATACATATAAGTTGGATCGAATGTCACAAATCAGACCTAATCGGCTAATCAAGTATTCAAAATTAGACCTAATCAATAATCAATTTGGTTAATATCTTTAATTAATTATTTAAAATATCTTTAAACATGCAATTACTTAATTAATTACTAATTAATGATATTAACAAAATAAAAACCTAATCATAAATGACGTTATTTATATAGTATGACATTATTCATATTATATTTATATAATATAATACTTTTGTTTTGAACCTTTGGTTGAGCCAGTATGTGAGCGCTGGGTTGAGCCCAGCATATGGAAACTCACGGTTGAGCCATCGGGTTCCACGGTTTTAAAGTTTTGAAACCCGGAACCGAACCTTATATGAAGGTTCGGGTTCGGTTTTAGTGACGAGTTACTGTTTTTCGGTTCCGGTTTTTCTGGGATTCGGTTCGGTTCGGTTCGCAGTTTTCGATTCAAAATGGCCACGTCTAATGGGCCATATAGAAATGTGAGCACAAAAAAGAAAGAAGAAGATGGTGCCAAGTCATCATGTCTCTCATATATGGATAATATTAATAAATAAATGGAGAAATAAATAAATAATATGGCTATAAATAAGGTCACAAGATTTCAAGAATCAACTTATTCCAAGCATCAACTCTTAGTTTGAGTATTATATTATTTTTTCAAAAAAAAAAGGAAAAACATGCAAAAGCAACATGCTTATATATATATTATAATAATAATTCTAAAAAGGCAAAAGAAACACATTTGGAGTAAAAATACAAATTAGGTGTAGAGATTAAAAAAATTTAAAAATTACTAATATGATTTAATTGGTATGAATTAGTATTTGCCAACTTAGTTTGTAATCAATCACTTCTTATTTTTTTGGTTTTTACCTTTTTTTGCCAAAAAAATAGTATTTAAAAATAACTAACAAGCTAAGATTCGATGTTAATTTGATATTATAATATCCTATCCTAGCTCTTAAAAAAATATTTCATAATTTATTTTTGTTAATAAATCTTTTTATTGACAAATTCTTTCTTATGCCCTATTTGTGAGAGGTTGTTGGGATCTAATAAATTTGTTTTTAATTTTAACAATCTTTCATTTGACTCTAGCAACCAATCACACGAAAGTGATGGAATTTATTAAAATTTCATATTACCGGAATGTTGCTCTACTGAGAATATATATATATATATAATAATAATAAAGTAATAACTTTTTAAAATAAGGATGGATAAGAATTTTTTTTTTTTCTAAATTGGGGATTTATTCAGCATTGAAAATTTTGTAGGGTTTTAGTGGTCCTATGAAACTTACAAGAAAAAAAACATGCTAACCAAAGAATGGACCATGAGAGGTACTAAAAACAACATGGTTGACTTTTACTATTCAGAGTTTTGGTTGGAAACGGGTTCCAAAACGTGTCAAAATTGTGTAATGACCGTTGACCAATCTTAGTCCCTATATCTTGATCATAGCACATATCCCAATGAATCTTTGATCATTTTCATCTTCAAATCATGTGAAGCATGCTGACATGTTCGGATGCCAAGATGGGTTCAGGGCAAGTGATATATACTTGGTGAGGAATTGGGTGCTGGAAAGAGGGCTTGTTGGGTTTGGGAGGTGGGTGCGGTGTTGGGTTCACGGTTTGGTCCAAACACACCTGACTTAAAGAGGGACTGAATTTGAGCATGGATCTAGTAGAGTTTAATGAAAAATAATCCAGGTGATTCGGTTCCGTGGTAAGACGTGACTCATTCTTAATCATAAGTTTTATAAATTTTGATATTTATTTATTATATAATATAATGATAGGTTAATAATTACATTAAAAGATTGTTGTTCTTTGTTTAGAAATCACTAAATTGAGGCTATTTAACGGGTGAGGATGAATCACATCTCGGTTCGGTAGTAACTACCAAAAAATCGTATCCGTGGGATTATTTTTTGAGTTTAATCAACTGGCGATTAGGGTAGCCCAGATCTTGTGCAATGGGTCTAGTGCAGTTGGATCCGGGTGCAAGTTCACCCTCTAACACTGGTTGGACTGCACCAGCTATGATCTAATGAATGGGTTCGGTGCATTTGAAGACAGAACATTGCATGGATTTTCACTTGATTTTAACTTCCTGCATGGGTCTCCCTAGTTTGTGCTTAATTCACACAGGTATAGTTATTTGATCTGGACCGGACGTTAAACCGGTTGAGGTGTTGAGTCATTGGGTTATCAGTTGAACGATTGGATTAATTGGGTTAATATTAGATCAATATAGATATTTTAAATAATTTAATTTGATACAATATTTTTATTTTTCTAAAAACTTGTTTACTTAAAAAAAACCATGGTTTAACCTCCAATTCATATATAAATCACAGGTTCATATTGGTTTTTACTGATTATTGGGGGTTCCTGATAATGCAACAGAGTAAAATTTAGCGAAAGTCGCTTTAGCAATGCTATTGTGTTATGACACTGTGGTGATGTTACTATTTACTATGCGGTCTGTTTGTGTCACACACTAATAACAAGATTCCTCGGTCTAGTAAAATCATTGTTCACTAGTACTGTAGCATTGTTATTATTCATTGTGCAGTTTGCATGCGCCAGCAAATTGCCACAAGAACTCTCTACCAAGTCTATACAGTCTCTGTGCAGTCGCATGTTTCTTGTACAGTGTTCAGCCGAACTTGTAGAGGTTCTATGAGGCTTGTATGACCTTCTTAGGTCCAATACACTCCAAACCTTCAAAACAAAACCTAAGACACTACCAAACTTGTCAATATGTGTTAGAACGAGATGAACATCAACACAATAAGCAAACACCAAGGTTTTTATGTGGAAAACCCTTCTAATCAAGGAATAACCATGGGGCTTTTTAGAGCCGCTTAAACATGCTCACTATATCAAGTATGGGATGGCAAGGGTTCTCACTCGATAAAACTAGTGGAATAGCAACAATGCATCTACAATAGAGAGTTTCATACAACACACATTAAGAAGAAGAGTATAGAATGAGGAAGCAAACCCTAAGGCTGAGGAGAGCAACTTGCAAGGATCACTCCAACAAATTTAGATGAACTCCAACACCGATTTATCGATCAACCTCTTGTTATGGCTCAACTCCTTTCTTCCTCTCTTCCTTCTTAGTTTCCCTTTTCTCTTGTATTCTCTCTCTTCTCTTTTTCATTAATCCCTCCTCTCAGAGCAAGTATCATCATAAAAAACCTCTCAGCTTGCAATTACCCTTTTGCCTTTTTCATAAGTTGATATAATTTTTTTTAATTTTTTGAATTGGCTTTTTTAAAGCCCAAAAGTGTTTTTTTATAAGTTAAGCACTTATGAGTTTTAAAAAACATGTTTGTTTGGGCTTTTGGACAGAAGCAGAAGCTATGAAAAAAAGCTAAAATTCAGCTTTTTTTCAGAAGCTGCCCCAAAGGTGCTTTTCAGAAAAGCACTTCTGAGAAGCTATTTTGGGATTATCAAATTACTAAAGTAACCCTCACAAACAATCAATCTCCCTCAATTCTTCTCTACCATCCTTGATTTCCATATTTGGGTTAATGACAACGGTAATAATAATAATTATATAATTAATATTATAATAATAATTATTATTATACTATTAATTATATAATAATAATTATTATATAATACTTAATGTATTATAATTATAATTGTAATTATAATTATAATACATTAAGTTATTATTATTATCATAATCATTATTAATATCACTACATAATAGTAAATTAATAAAAAGCCATTGAATGCTCATTTTAGTAATTTATTATCTCCAAAAGTGTTTTTACAAATTCACATCAAAACAACTTCACACATAAAAAAACACTTCTGCATTAATCTATCCAAACATAAAATACAGAAAAACACTTAACTTACTCTGAAAAGCATTTTTTTTAAAAGTGCTTCTACAGAACTTAAAAAAAAACACTTATACTAAAAGCCAATCCAAACAAGGTATTCCATCCAATTCACCATATGGGGTGAACTCAACACTGATTCAGTTGCAATTATAGTCTAATTAGAAAACCTGACTGGTGCTAGAAACGGTTCATCTGTTCAACCTACAGACTATCGATCTAGTTTGCCATCAAACACAGTCTTCGAAGAAGTAGTTATTCACCTCAATGATATTTTTGATGTGTCTTTTGTATCTTCTTCTGTTAAAGAAAGTGATGCTTAACTTTGGAGGACCTGCCAAAATGATGATACTGGATCCCACTTATAGCTCTTGACCGGAGAATCAATGCTAATAGACCAAAAAACGATTGATATATATATATATATATATAACTACATTAAAAAGTTTGAACAATATTAATTTTTATTTTTAAAAATATATTGAACAATATTAATTTTTATTTTTAAAAATATATCAATGCAATTTTTTTTTAATGGAGAGGTGTTGACCATCGTTTTTTTTTCCAGTTTGCACATGCATACGGACAATTACAATAAATCAGAAAAAAATAAAAAATAAAAAAAATCTTATTTTCATAAATTACTTAATCCTCTTGCTAATTCATCCCTTACACACACACACACACACACACACACACACACACACACACACACAATAAAACTACATTAAAATTTTTTGAGCAATATTCTCATTTTTTTTATGAGTAAACCATCAATTTTTAATTTTTTTTCAAAGTTCTCACATGCCTGCAGATAATTACAATAAAACTCAAAAAATACAAAAATTAAAAATAATCTCATTTTCATGAAACCCTTACTATATATATATATATATATATAGAGAGAGAGAGAGAGAGAGAGAGAGCCATCCGACAACTCGGCCCGACCAGCCCCGGCCCGCCGAGTCACTAACCTGGTGGGTCGGGCCAACAACCCGTAACCGGCCCGTCATAGAGACGGGCCGGTTACGGGTTGGGCTTGCCCCAACTCGTGGCCCGACAGGTCAACCCCGGCTTAAAACCGGGTTGCAACCCGACCCGCCGGCCCGCCGGGTCAACATGGAAGCCGGGCCGGTTCCAGGCTCGGTTTCCTATGACCCGGACCCGCCGGGTTCGACAGGCCAACCTAGCCCGACGGGTTCTACATCCAGTCGGGCTGGATCAGGGTCAGTGGACCGGTGAACCGCAACCTGGCGGGTCGGGCCCGCCGGGCCGGTTGCCCTATTACACACAATGACATCCAATAAAAGAACAGAAAAGAAGGGCTTTTTGGGAAATAAAATTTTAATTTTTATAATTAATAACATATCTCAAAAGTAGAAAATGGAGCTCTTTTTCTCCTCAACCTTTCCCCGCCTCCACCTCTCTCTCTCTCTCTCTCTGGGCCTGTGAATCATGGCCATGATCAGCGCTCTCCGGCGAGCATCCTGCCAATCGGCGACGTCTCGGAAGCAGGCAGCACCGCTGCTGCTCGGCCTTGCCTTCTCCCGCCACATCTCCACTGGTTTCCGCGAGGAACGCGACACTTTTGGCCCCATTCTCGTCCCCTCGGACAAGTCTTGATCTCGAAACCTTAAGTTCTTATTTTATTGGTTTTTTATTTTGGTTTGAGTTTGGATCTGTTTGTTTGGTGTTTCTTTAGGTTGTGGGGTGCTCAGACGCAGAGATCATTGCAGAATTTTGAGATTGGCGGCGAGCGCGAGCGCATGCCTGAGCAGATCATCCGCGCTTTTGGTATCCTTAAGAAGTGTGCGGCTAAGGTTTGTTGTCTTCTTAAGACCAAAAATGACATTTTTGATTGATTTCAGCTTTCTTTCGTTCATGAAAATGTTTTGCTTTGTTTTGGTGGAGGGAAACATGTTGATATGGTGGGATAAGGAAATATTTACGTTTTAATATCCAAGCGTGCAATAAATTTGAAGTTTTTCATGTTTTGTAGTTCTTTTTTTATTGATTTTTCTGTTATTTTCTGTTCGATGCCAGCTTTCGTTTGTCCATGAAAAAATGTGTCTGTGCGCGCGTGTGTGTTGGAGGGGCAAATGCTGATTTGGTGGCATATAGAAATTTTACTGTTAGAATCTCCAAGTCTGCAATGCAGTTGAAGTTCTAGTGTCTTTGTGGTTCTTGTTATTGTTTTTTATGCTGTCATTTTCTGTTTGATGTCAGCTTCCTTTCATCCATGAAAACGTTTGTTATTCCTTTTCTTTGTTTTTAATGAAGGGAAACATGCTAATCCTGTGGCATATATAAATTTTACTCTTTGAATCTCCAAGGCTGCAATAAAGTTGATGGTTTTTTGTGTTTTTGTGGTTCTTGTTATTGATTTTTGGCATAAATTTATAGTTTTTTCCCACTTTTGGGAGTATAATTCTGTCAGACAAGAGTAGATGTTCTCAGAACAGTATTCAGTCAATATCCTGAAAACTACCTCCTGGCTTTGTTCAATCTGTTTATTTGTGTCTTGTTCATCCTATGAATATCCTATGTGGTCCGCATCTTACTTGATAGGCATCTTCTTTATTTATATATATTTATTTAGATTATCCATTTATCCTACTATTGGGAGATTTTTTGGTTGGTTGTTGAGCATGAAGGAATCCTGACCGGCAAACAGTTCTGGCTTAAGGATAGTAATTAGCACAGATACACATCTTTTTCAACATTCATTGCTCTTTCATATTGTCCTAATAATTTGATGTAATCATGTAATCTGATGGCTGGTTTTGTTTTCCATGGAGTCATATTTTCATAATCTTGATGATTGGTTCGTATCACAATCCACTGATGGTCTATGGCAACTTGTTCTGTTCCTTTGAAGTATGTCTGTCTTTTGTGATTCATATTAATTATTAAAAATTGGATGTATGCGTAGTAACACTTTTGTACAGGTGAACATGGATTATGGTCTTGACCCAACTATTGGGAATGCAATAATGCAAGCTTCACAAGAGGTGGCTGAGGGAAAATTGGATGATCATTTTCCTCTTGTGATTTGGCAAACTGGAAGTGGAACCCAAAGCAACATGAATGCCAATGAGGTCAATAAAAAATGTTTTGTGTTGATTAAGATGCACTTTTCTAGAGTCCGTAATTTTGATATTCTATTACCATTGCTTTTCTATCATCACAGGTGATAGCCAATAGAGCAGCCGAGATTCTTGGTCATAAACGTGGTGGAAAGTTTGTGCATCCAAATGACCATGTCAACAAGGCACAATCTTCAAATGATACATTCCCTACTGTGAGTTTGCTTCTTCTTCAGGGAGTTTCTTGTACATTGACTGCAGATAATATTGACCATTGTAGATTTTATTTTTAATGATGATTGTATGCTGGACTTAGGATGAGATTTATGAGGAGGTTAACTTTCTAGTGTTGATGTCATTTGTGCACCGTAAGTGATCAAGCTATGTCCTTAGCTACAACAGCATCTTGTTGCTGTGCACCACAAAGAGATCAATGTATTTTGTGGCCTTATTATATAATTATTATTATTTTTATTTATTTTTGTCAATCCCTGTGATTAAGGACTAATTGAAAGGATGCATCTAAGTCTTAAGGTGGCCATTAGCACAATACATAAAAAACTGTTAACCTGTAGTGGTGCTTCTTGCTATGCGTTCATCTTGATTTTGGAACTTGCCAAACAATTTTTCATTCCAGTGGCAACTTTTATCAACTATTGATTTTATATTGTTTTAATATAATGTGATACCTCTGTCATGCATTTGGGAGTCAATACGTTAATAGAAGTACAAGTAATATGGGTAAATTTTTGTCAGGT
>NW_024086514.1:0-29402 GCF_009730915.1 Dioscorea cayenensis subsp. rotundata
GACACTCTGCATCTTTATATTAAGATAATGAAAATAGAGTTTTACTGAAGTTAAAGCTTAAAAAGAGAAATAACCAGGCGTTCTTATCATGTGTAACTTGAAATAATCTAAACCAGGTAGTTAAAACTACATTGAAAAAGAGAAAGAGGAGTCCTTATAATTAAAATTTGAAGGCCACAAACAATCTTGTAATCTCATTAAAGTTTCTTAAAAAAAATAATATAGAAAGAAAATAATCATAGTAGTAGTATTAACAACAACAATAATAGTAACACTAATATTTTCCATTGTAGTAATAATAAATAAAACAAATATATATATATATATATCGATTATAGCAAAGATAATTTATGAATACAAAAGAACTAAGTAGTTTAAAAATTAGTAGATTCCATAGAAAAACTATTAATAAAATAGAACAACAATTTGAAATCCTAGAAGAAATTAGAATATATCCAGTAGAAAGAAATGTACTAACAATTAGTATACTAAAGAAAAACCACCAAAATATATTAGTAATATTAAATAAGCTTCATTATATTAAAATCGGATTAGAAAATCAAATTACAAGACAAGTAACTCTTAAGACTTTAGAAGTTATTGATAAAGATCTTAGCCAATTAAAAGTACTAATAGAAAATTTTAATAAAATGCAATTAGAATTAACAAAACATATAAACAAAATAGTAGGAGAATAAACATACCAGGCTTGACCTTAACTATAGAAATAGAAATGATAAATGAAAACTTATTAAAATAGAAAGTGAATATTTTAGAAAATGATATAAACAAAATATGCGTAGAAAGTTAAAAGAATTAAAAAAATATAAGAAGCTTATCTTATAAACTTAGACATCAAATTGATAAATTACAATAAATAAAAAAGGCAAAATGAAGAAATTACTTCTATAAATAGTATGAAATTATATGAGATAATGTCAGATGAGTCATTGTGGTTCTAATATGGCAGGATATACTCTGAATTAGAAATTGAACAAGTAAAAATTAAATTAAATATAGCCATTAATGATCATTTTGACAAGTTACATCTTCAAGGAATGAATGGGGAAGAAACAATATTAAAAATTTTAAGAAAATTAATTACCAGGCTAAATCACATATTAGGGTATTTAAAAGCAATAAGAATAATGAGAGAAAAGGAATAAGAATACATATCAATTCACGGTATTTAATTTCCATGGATAAATCCCCATGGACATTATAGAAGAATTTTTTGAAAAACATAAGGATTCTTAGAAAAACATGTAGCACTATTTATAATGAACCTCTAGTTATGGGAGAAAAGATAATTATTAGACAAAATAATGTCATTATAATGATGTTAGCAGAAAACGGTTAGATTATTATGGAAAGTATCATAAAGATTAGTTAGAAATGATAATGATATCGAAGAACTTACTGAAAAATTCACAAATCTAAAAGTAACTAAAAAATCTAGATCTCCTATTGTAACATGGTCTGAAGAAGAATTAAAAAAGTCTAGGAATGTAAAATAGCATTCCCAGATATAACTAGATAGAAAAATTAAAAAGGGAAGATTTAATTGAAAGAGTCATCTATTCCAAGACTTTTGAAGATGCCTCTAAACTAATTCTAAATAAAAAATTAATAAGAATATATTTTAATGACTTAAGTATAAAACAACAAACAAAATATTATGCCTATTTAATAAGATAATAATGGTTATGGATTTGAAACTTGAGAAAAATATTTGCAAGAATTAGAGCATATAAGAACATTTTATAAATAGAGAATGACCCTAAAAAGTTGTTAAATTGGTAGATAATATAAGGATATTTAATTTATTTAATAGAGTTAGACATATTAGGACATTAGAAAAAAATTACCATACACCAGATGAAAAAATTAAAAGAATCAAAGATACAAATCTTAAACAAGTATAATTAGAATAGTTATATAAACATAGTATTTTTTATTTTCAAAATAAAATATATGAAAGATATGATGAAATGCAAATATGTTGAAATAAAGATATTGCAGAAATAGTTATAAATTTCCAAATAGCATAAGCTTACAAAAAACTACAAAAAGTCACATACTCCTTTGTAATCTAGGATTAATAGTATTTAGTATAAATGGATTACATAAGTTAGGATTAGGAACTAGATTAGCACTATCATTAGTAGATAATAGACAACTAAATAATATGGCTAAAGCTATAATAACAATAGATAATATAGATATGACAAATAATTTTGAAATAATCTACATGATCCAAGGTTTTTTTAGTAACAATAGATACATTATATAAGAATATTAAATTCATAATAAAAACCAAAGGATATAGCATGTGACACACTCTTTGCGTGTGTACAACAAGCGCACGGGTTGTCGAAGTAATAAAAATACCCTGGTGAGTGTGTAGTCGTATCCATAGGGAATAGTGATCAGAAACATAAGAATTGCTATTTAACTATGGTGAAGATGAGTTAATAGTGGTGCGAACAATATCAATGAAAATAAAAATAAAGAAAACAAGAGAGAGACGCAATAAAATGATAGGAGAGGCAATTGATAGAAAATGCGACACCCGGACATTGTTCCCCCTAGGACTATTGTTTCAAGTACAAGACCAACCATTATGTCTCTTAACTGATACTTAATGAGTCATGGAAATCCTACTATACACGATCCGAAACCTAAGGTCAATCGTGACTAACCCTACACTATGCCCCGACGGAGAAATCACTCAATCTCAACACCTCACACCGTGTAAGGTTGCTTAAAGCTCTAGGGACTCCAAGTGATAAACCCTATTCCCTAATATAGATCTAACTTTTTGGTCCAAGCGAAAGACCCCTAGTCACAATTAAGCCCCAGTACTAAGGATTACTTCAACGCTTCACTCTGTTGCTTGCGCAACTAAGCGCCAACGGAGTTTCTTTCTTAGCACTTCACTCTATTGTGACTGTAAAGAACTCTTGGAACACAGAGGTAGGATAAATCAAATCGGAAGGAAAAGGGGACGTTCCGCTACCTCTCGACTCACCCTCTTGACCCTCTCCAATCTTGCTTTATCTAATCCTCATGGTGTGTCACTCACTCACAAAGATTACCAATGTAGATTCTCAACCCTAGTTTATTCTAAGGGAAAATCAATTCAACAAGCATTCAAGATTGGAACTCAATTAAAAACATCAATTAAAGGAACATAATAAAAGGTCAATGAAACAATATCATCCTAGGGTTTACAAGTCCAAGCACCCACTAGGGGTTTAGCTCTCCATGGAGCAAGATATAATCAATAATGAAATCGAATGTAAAAGCATGCAATCCATAAGTAAAACCCCCTTGTAATCCGTAACAATGGTCTTGTGGAGTAGCCTCGTCTTCTCCAAGGGTTCCCTCGTCAAGCCTAGGGCGCACCTCACCGAATTAAAGACGATGAAAGCTCCCCCAATAATTATCTTCTGAAGGAATGCGATGTTGAAGGCCTTAGAACCACTCCCAAAACCTTGCCAAAGCCTCTCCAAACCCGCGAGCACCTCCAAAGATGGGGACAGATAAGAAAAAGCTCTCCTAAAACAGCTGAAATCATGACTTTAAATAGGGCTGGAATCGGGTATCTACACAGGTGTGTGGAATTTCCACACGCCCGTGTGAATTTCTAGAAATTCAGTTTTCTGCAAGCTGTATACAGTAACTACTACAGTACTATGCTACAGTGATTTACTACTGTGAACTGATGCAGTACTTCGCCAAAATGTTCCCGAATCCACACTTTTCATCGAGACCACATGAATGGGCACATATCCATGCTGTAGATCACATTGCGTGTTCAATAAAAGTCACATTAACGAAGGTCTTGCTAGTGTTGCACAAGTCAGAACACATGAGCATGACTGTCTTCATGCCCCTCCAATTTGCATGTTCACTTGCGCACAACGGAGGTTGGCACACACTCACATGTCTTCACGCACAACTTGTGTCTTCACGTTTGTTCACTCCAAGATTTCATCAACAAATTGCATCCACAATCTACTTTTAGTTTCTTTCTTTCATACTTGTCTCCACAACCCTAAATGCACAGAAGAACACAAATACACATGCATAAGCGATAAAATATGAGAAAAGTAATGCTTAATATAAGAAAAGAATACTTCGTATTACTTATACACAAGCACTTATCAGCATGACAAATACAAGACCTAATATTCTACTCACAAAAATCTTTAATGGGCAAATATAAAATAATAGTGAAATAAGGTATAGCATTAGTGATGACAAAATAATGAAATTTTAGGATCCCAATGAATCCAAGCATATCCAACTAAAATGTACAGCTCACAAAGCTTAGCATAAACATAATGGAAGATAAATAATATTTCAACACTTGTAATTACATCACCGGAAGACAAAGTATTATGAATACGAAGATGGTTCGGTTGGCTTTAAAACACAAGCCTATAATAACAATGTTAAGATTGAAGAAATTACTGGTGAAGAAGATGAGTAATGTAACCTTATTTGGCATAACTAATGTAAAGCTTAATAGAATAGTTTGTCCTAATTATGCATGGGAAAAAGATTTTTTAAAATTGCCAATAGATATAGATGATGTACATTCCTTGATAGAATTTAGATACGAATATGATGAATACCCTAGAAGAATGAGAATAGAAGAATATTCTAGAGTAGAAGAGCTTTTAATAGAAGAAGAAGAAATTGCTAGGTAATTAGAAGAAATAGATATTGATGACTTAATGAAAAAAAAATCAAGAATAGTAGTTAATTATGATGAAATACATATGAATGTGTAAACAACCCTGAGCATAGGATGTAATAATCAAGCAAGCTCATCAAGTTCAATAAGACTAACAACTACTGAAAACACTTCATGAACAACACAACTCCTTAGATAACAGAGTAATTATAAATTTTTTAATTATCCTTAACAGTCTTAGAGAACTTTTAGAAAAAGAGGAAAACCGAATAACTTAGAAATAATAAAAACCATGCCACAACAAAATTACCATGGTAGCTTGTTAATAATTAGTATAGTACTTCCTAAAAAGTGACCTGAACTATTAGACAAATGGGAATTTGATGCCATTAATGCATTAGAAAGATAATCACATGCATTAGATAATGTAGGAATATTAAATTTTATAGAAAATTTGTTGTCAGAAAATGCTAGAAATAAAATGAATAGTTGAAAATTAAAGTTTTCAAATGATTACCAACGTTTAATAGGCATGATAGATAATCCATACAATTTTACAACACAAGATAGACAAATTATGTTAGAAATAGATCCCTCAAGAGGAGAAATACTATTAAAAGACATAGCCGCAAGAGACTTAGAAATATCACATCTAGATAGCTTTAATTATATTATAAAATTTAGCCAAAGTTATATAACCTTAGCCACCAATATTGGAAGAGCATTCTTAGGACCAAAATTAACTAAAAAATGGTTTAGCAAGTTAATAAACCATTAGGGGATTTAATTTATAAAACATGGAGAGATCAAGGTAATGAAAATGTTACGGGAATAGGACTAGCTATTTTGTTTACCTTTATTTATTTGAAAGAAAAATGTTTAGAAAATGAAGTGAATAAACAAATAGCAACTTATACCTATTGCGACAAGATATATGTGCGTGTAGTACATAGAGAAACAAAACCTAGTTGAAAAATAAAAGTAGTACATATTATAAAAAAAGAAGACATTGAGAAAATCATGTAGGAAAGTTTTAAATCCATAAACCACCTGTAAGATGTAAATGCTTTATTTATGGAGAGACAAGACATTATGAAAGAGATTGCACTAGAGACAGAGTTAAAAAAAAATATTAAATATGTATCAATAGTTAGAATTACCAGAAGAAGTAAATAATGTAAGTGTGGCAAGTAGTGACACTGCAAAATATAGTAAGATATGTAGTATATTTGAAAGAGAAGATCCTAATTTTACTTAAAAAGTATTTATAATTTAATCAAGTATTTGGTGATATAGAACCCGTAGATACTATATGGCTTACGGTTTAGATAACACTCCTAAATCTCTTTTAGAAACTTATAAGCGAAAAATAAATAATACCTGCACACATGAATCTATATATCAAAAAATAAATTTCAAGAAAAAATGTGGCATTTATTATAAATTCCATATTACTAAATTTAGAATGACATGTGATAAGCTTGATTTATCTTTGTGTAAACTCCATGCAAAAAAAATGCTATAATCATATAATTAGTCAAATGAATACTGAACTAGCGGTAACTCAAGCACAACCAAATGATAAAAGGATAATGGACAAATTATTAAAAAGAAAATAGAAATAAGATAGAGAAAAGACCGAGTTAAAAGAAAAATTAAATCTCTATAAAAATAAAGGAAAGGGAGTTGCAATTGCAGAAACATTTGGTGAAGAAATATAAAATTATGAAGAAATAAAGGAAAGTTATGAAGAAATAGCATTATCCTAGAATGCTAATAGTAATAATAATCTCTTAAACTAAAATTGTATCCTTGAATTTAAAGACGGTTATAAAGTCAATGTAAAAGGTATAATAGATACAGGAGCAAGTAAATGTTATGTTTCCCAACATTTAATTCCTTCAAGATACATAGAAAATGTTTTATACAAAGCAGAAGTTAAAGATATTTTTGGCAAAAAAACCATATTAAAAAAGAAATTGATAGATTGCATAGTAATATTTAATAATATCAAATACACTTTATGTCTAAGTAAAACTAGCATTAGGGAAAAAAGTAACTAGCCTCTTAATAAAAATAAATTTTATGAAAGATAGAAATGGTGGACTAATAGTCCAAAGAGAAAAAAAATTACTATATGTAAACATATGGACAATATTCCAGTAATGAGAAAAATATTATTGAAAATATAATTGCAAAGGAAGTAGAAAAATTATGAAGGAATAAATTTAGATATAGAAAATGACCTAGTAAAACAAAAATTAGAACCCTTAATAGAAAAATTAAAAAAAAGATGGAACTATAGGAGAAAATCCTGCGAAAAATATTGACAGAGTAAATATTATTTGTAAGTTAGAAATCATAAATCCTGATTTAAGGCTAACATGCCCTATAATAAAAGCAACCCCCTATGAACAAGAAGAATTTCAAAACATATAAAAGAGTTAGAGGAGCTAAAATTAATTATTAAAACTCAAAG
Source organism: Dioscorea cayenensis subsp. rotundata (assembly GCF_009730915.1). Taxonomy (NCBI): domain Eukaryota; kingdom Viridiplantae; phylum Streptophyta; class Magnoliopsida; order Dioscoreales; family Dioscoreaceae; genus Dioscorea; species Dioscorea cayenensis. Next base: position 7,185 of record NW_024086514.1, read on the forward strand.
TCTACATAAAACTAGAGACTTTATAGTAAAAAAATCACTAGAGGAAAAAGTAGAATGATATTTAATTATAAGAGACTAAATGATAATAATAAGGATGAGAACTATTTACTTCTTAATAAAGAAGCCTTAATTAATAAAATAAAAAACAATTTCATTTTTAGCAAACTTGATCTCAAATCTAAATTCTTTCAAGCCCCTTGAGCAAAATAAAGCAGACCTTGGATTGCCTTTATCACTCATAATGCGCATTAGGACTGGATTTTTATGCCTTTTGGTTTAAAAATACCCCACAAGTATTTCAAAATAAAATGGATGATATATGTATGAAATATTCAAATTTTATTACAACTTATATAGATAATATTTTTGTTTGTAGTAGATTTATCTAGGAGCATGTGCGACATTTGATGATATTTTTAAAAGAATGTAAAGAGAATGGCTTTCTATTATTAGAAAATAAGATCAAAATAGTAAGTAGAAAAATTGAGTTTCTTGGTGTTATTATAGGACAAAGGCAAATATATCTCAAAAAACATGTAGTATCTATTTTATAAATGGTAGATATATTGGAAAATTTAAAACAAATGCAATCATGTTTATGGACACTAAATTATGCTAGAAATTTTATACAAAATTTAAGCCAACTAGTAAGGCCATTATATAATAAAACAAAGTAGTCAAGAGAGAGATATTTTAATAATGAAAATATAAAACCAATATAACAAATAAAGGATAAAATAAAAAATTTAAATCTTTTAAATTGTCTCCCCCATGAAGTTATATAATCATAGAATCTGATGGACTACTAGGAAGTGGGGAGTTGTATTATAATATAGACCTACCATATTCTAAAGTATAAAAGAAAAAAAGATAAGCATATATGATAGTGGTACCTATCAAACAAAAGTAACTACAACATATGTTGAAATTATAGTAGTAATAAAAGGAATGGAAAATTTTAAATTATTTATAATGTCAAAAAAAGCAATAGTTGCATTCTATAACAAAAAATCAAAAAGTAAATTATCAGAAAAAATAGATGGTTAAAATTTATGGATTATATAATAGGAAATGGGTTCTAAGTTACAATAGAAGACATAAAAGGAAATAATAATGTCTTAGCAAATAAACTATCATGGATAATTAAAGAACACACTTGGTTTGTCCATATGTGGTAATAAAAAAAGGGTTACAAAGCTAATAAGTTCCTCTGAGTTTTTGTTATTGTGGGAATCAATAACTTAGCTTCCTCATAAACCCTTAGTTTGTATCTCTGAATATTTAGAGCATTGACTAAAAAATTAATATAATCATTCATGTTTCTAAGCATGTGATGAGCTAACTTGATACCAATTACTTGTTGCATATGACAAATATTCTAATAACTAACCATTTACTTTTCTATTTGCATATGGGAAAGAAAAACTTCCCATTGGAACCTACACTGAAACTCCTTATTTTTCCTACAGGGTCAAATCTTTGTTTCAATATCTCTTTACCAATTATCGATCAGTAGCACATTCTTTTAGATAACCTTTAGGCCTCCAGGAATAACTCCAAAATCTTATACCAGTTCTTCATACCCTTAGTAACTATTTCCATAATAAAAATAAGTCCACAAGCCAAGATCTTAGCCCTTCAAGTGATACCTCTCCAGTTTTGAAGTGACATACGGTCGAATATTTCATTAACAAGACATAAAATTCAAGTTTCTAGAAACAGAAATAAAAATTTTAAAAGAAAAATAAGCAAAACTGGAAAAAGAATTGACAGACAAAATGAGAAAAGTTGAAAAGCAGAGGGAATTTATTCAAAAAGAAGAAAAAAGAAGAAGAAAATTTTGAAATATATCCTGACAAAATTGGTGAAGTAAAAGAAAAAGTCTTTGAATTAGTCATGCAGAAAAAGCAAGCACAACACTTAGCCAATCAGAAGATCATGAGACGCTTACTACAAACTGAAGTACGAATCCCTTATAGACTAGCATTAAGAGGAATATCATTCTGTGACTAGGCCATAAAGATGCCAGAAGACTTTGTGAACAGGGCTTCATTATATTACAAGTATCCTTCAATCTTGCTTTGTGGAAGAACCAATCCTTTGAAAGAATTCAGTTTAATATAATTGACTTGTCAGAGAATGACTTTGTAGCAAGAATAATCATCACTGAAGTAGCTTAGCTCAAGATTCTTAACAAATATTGTTCAAGTACGGTAATTTACAAGGTGGCTTCATTAATATGGAATTCCGCACTATTCCACCTGCTTTCGGCCCATATCCTGACAATACAAGACATCATATTAAGATTACTCTCCTTTGCCTCCATGAGCCTTATCAGCTCCATATGAGATATGATGACGTTGACGCCATACCAAACCCCTGCAAAATCAAACAAAAATTACATTTATGGAGAGAACATATGGTTACTACTGATTGGAAGCATAGTCACTTTCACCAGAATAACGAACTCATAATGGACAATAACATCATGAAATTCTACGCTCAACCGGATCTCTCTTTATCGTTTCCCCATCTTTTTCCCAATATGCACATGATCCTAGCACCTACCACTCTACATATGAAGAAAATTAACTCTTGGGCCAGAGATTATCACTTTGGAGATTGAGACAACGCCAGTATTCCTAGCGATGAGTTAATGATCGACTTCGACCATGACTAGTTGACCTCACAAAATATTATCAACCTGATGAAAGCTTAACTCTTTTAGTTATCATCCATTACTTGGCCTTTTTTGTTAGTGGGTTTTGTGTGTGGGTGACGGGTAGGTTTTTATAAAATTAAATATGGTTATGTAAAATTAGTTAAAACATACTCTAAATAGGTTACTTATAATTATGGTTATAGTGTCTTTATAGTCAAACCCTACTCTAGGTAGAGTTATTAGGGTTATTATTATGTCCGTGTAAAATAATTACAAATTATGTAAAATTAGTCAAAACCTATTCTAGATAGGGCGATGTGGCATGACTCGTCACATCAAGTGTTTTCATAAACCAAGGGCAGTCATGGTCTTAGAATAGTAATCTCTTATTCTAAACAAGGAGAAGTCTTGTAATCATATAGAAACATGAATGAAAAACATTAGCTTTTAAATAATAGCCTTGTGTATTGCTCGTCATCTCCATTCTAATGTCTTTCCTAGATTCCCTTGCTCCACTCCAATAACTCTCACAACCCTGTAGTTGTAAAGAGCCCCTAACCCCCTCTTATTTATGACTAACATGTCCTATAATAAGCAACCCCCATGAACAAGAAGAATTCCAAGATCATATAAAAAGTCAGAGGAGCTGAAGTTAATTATTAAAACTTGAAGTCCACATTGGACTAGAGCTTTACAATAAATAAACATATTGAGATAATGAGCGAAAAAATAGAATGGTTTTAAATTGTAAAAGATTAATGATAACACTAAAGATGATAAGTATCCTTTTCCTAATAAAGAAGTTTTAATTAATAAAATGAAAACATTTTTATCTATAGTAAATTTGATCTTAAATATGGATTATGGAAAGTCCCTTTAGAAAAAGAAAGTAAGCCTTAGACTACCTTTATCACTCATAATGCACATTATGAATGGCATGTCATGCCTTTTTGGTTAAAAAAAATACTCCACAAGTATGCCAAAGAAAAATTGATGATATATTTAGGAAATATTTAGATTTTATTATAACTTATATAGATGATATTTAGGTAAAATATAATCTTTATTATGATATTTTACCTCCCTCAGAAAGTTATTTAATCATAGAATATGATGGGTGACTAGGAGATTGGGGAGTTGTATTAAAATATAGACCTACTATATTTTATAGTATAAAAGAAGTGAAGATAAGCAGATATGTTAGTGGTACCTATCAAATAAAAATAATTGCAACAGATGCTGAAATTATAGCAGTAATAAAAGCAATGGAAAAATTTAAACAATTCATAATTTCAGAAAAAAGTTTTACATTTAGAATAGATTGTGAAGCAATAATAGCATTCTATAACAAAAAAAATAAAAAAGTAAATTATCAAAGAATAGATTTATTGATTACATAATAGGAAATGGGTTTCGAGTTACAATAGAACACATTAAAGAAAATAATAATTTCTTAACAAATAAACAATTAAGGATAATTAAAGAAAGCTATTAATTTGTCCATATACAATAACAAAAATGTGGATTACCAAACAGTAAGTTCCTCAGAGTTTTTTTGTTACTGTGGGAATAAAGAACCCTTCTCTTGATGAACCCTTACTTGTATCTCAGAATGTATAGAACAATGACTGTAAAACTAGTAGGATCATTCTCATTTCAAAGCATGGGATAAGCTAAGTTGATACAAATTACCTATAACATATTGTAGTAATATTTTCTTAATTAACAATATGCTCTTTCTGTTTGCAAATGGAGAAGAAAACCATCCCATTATAACCTACCTTAAAACTCCCTATTTTCCCTATTAGGTCAAATCTTCGTTTCAGTAATCCTTTAGCAATTACCAATTACCAATCACCATCACATCTTTTCAGATAATCTTTGGGCCTCAAGGAATAATCCTAAAAACTCTTATACCCGTTATTTAACCCCTTAACTATTTTCACAATAAAAATAAGTTCACAAACCAAAATCTTACCCGTTCAAATGTTACCTCTCAAGTCTTAAAGAAACATACGATGCAATACTTCATTGAACAAGACAGAAAGATCAAGGTTTTAGAAACAGAGGTCAAAATATTGAAAGATAAATAAAAAAAAATAGAAAAAAGAATTAACAGATAAATGGGAGAAAGTGAAGAGTTCAAAGAGTTTATTCAAAAAGAAAAGAAAGAAAAATAATAAAATTATGAAATATATCCTTGATAAAATTAATGAGGTAAAAGAAAGAGTGTTTGAATCAGTTATGTAGAAAAAAAAAGAACAATAGTTAGCAAAGAAAAAAACCATGAGATAGTTATTACAAACGGAGGCAAGAATCTCTGATAAGCTTGCATTAGGAGGAATAACATTCTTTTAACTAGGCCATAAAGATGCAGGATGTGCTTGTGAATAGGGCTTTATTATATTACAAGGATCCTTTAATCTTGCTGTCTGGAAGAATCAACCAATTGAATGAGCTCAGCTTAATCTGATTGACTTGTTAGAAAATGGCCATATGGCAAGAATAATCATCATTGAAGTAGCCCAACTCAAGCTTCTTGCAATTTACAAGATGGCTTCATCAGTCTGGAATTCTACATTATCCCATCTGCTTTTGGAAAATATCTTGATAATGTATGACATCATATGAAGATTACTCTACTTCACTGCCATGAGAGCTACCAACTCCATATGCTATATGATGTTGTTGGCACTATATTGACCCTTGGCCAAATCCAACAATAATTACAACTATGGAGAGCACATATGGTCACTACTGATTGAAAGTGATTGCACTTTCACCAGTATAGCCAAGTCATCATGGAGACCAACATTATGAAAGTTCATGCTTCACCAACGCTCTCTTTTCCAGTTTATTCGCCCTTTCCAAATCTTCACATTACCTTGGCCCTAACCACTATTCATATGAAGAAAACCAACACTTGGACTAGAGATTATCATTTTGAAGATCATGATAATGCCAATATCTCCAGTGATGACCTCATAATCAACTCCAACCAAGACTGGCTAACCACCTAGAACATTGTCAACTTGATAAAGCTTAAGTTCTTCTTTTTTCGGTCATTTCTTGGCCTCTTTTGTGTGTAGGTGAGGTATTTTGTCTATTGGTGATGGGTATCTGATAAGTGCTTGTGTATTAGTAATATAAAGTATTCTTTTCTTACAATGATCATTACTTTTATCAGATTTTAGCGTTAATACATGTGTATTTGTGAACTTTCATGCATGAAGGGTTGTGGAGCCAAATAATGAAAGATAGAAGCCAAAGTAGATTGTGATTGTACTTTGTTGATGAAGGCTTGGAGTGAAAAAATGTGAAGACACAAGTTGTGATCGAAGATACGTGAATGTGTGCCAACCTCCATGCGCTCAAACAACTATATCGTTTGGAGGGCCACAAAGGTAGTCACATTTGCATATTCCGACTTGTGTAATATTAACAAGATCTTCACCAATATAGCATTTTATTGAAGAAGCGATGCAATCTACGGCATAGATGTGTGCCCATTTATGTTGCCTCGATGAAAAGTGTGGATTCGGGAGTATTTTGGTTGAGTACTGTCGTATATTACTGTAGCAAATAACTGCAGCAATTTATTGTAGCAGTTACTGTTTACAGCCAGCAGAAAACCAGATTTCCAGAAATCCACACGGGCGTGTGGAAATTACCGACGCCTGTGTGGATGTCCGATTCTAGCCCTTTATAAAGCTGTGACTTGTACCGATTTGGGGATCCATCTTTAATCCCTTTTTCCATGTTTTCTCCATCTTTTGAGAGGCTTGCAGCTAGGGTTTAGAGGGGCTTTGGCAAGGATTTTGGAGTGATTCTACAACTTCGACTCCACATTTCTCTTGGAAGATAGTTATTGGGGGAGCTTTCATCGGCACCGATCCGACGAGGTGTGCCCTATGCTTAACAAGGGGACCTTTGGAGAGGACGAGGCTACTCCACAAGACCATCAACATGAATACTTGAGGGGGGTTTTTTTTTTATGGGTTACATGTTTTTACTTTTGATTTTATTATTGATTGTATCTTGCTCCGTGGAGAGCTGAACCTCCTAGTGGGTACTTAGACTTGTAAACCTTAGGATGATATTATTTCATTGACCTTTTATTATGTTTTCCTTAATTGATGTCTTTAATTGAGTTCCAATTTTGAATGCTTGTTGAATGATTTCTCCCTTAGAGTGACACTAAGATTGAGAGTCTACATTGGCAATCCTTGTGAGTGAGTGACACACCATAAGAGTTAGACAAAGAAAGATTAGAGAGAGTTAAGAGGGTGAGTTGAGAGGTAGCGGAGCATCCCTTTCCCCTCTGGTGTGATTTATCCTACCTCCATTTCCTAGAGTTCTTTACGGTCACAATAGAGTGAAGTGCTAAGAGAGAAACTCCATTGGGGCTTAGTTGCGCGAGCAACTGAGTGAAGCGTTGAAGTAATCCTTAGTTTCTAGGTCTTAATCGTGACTAGGGGTATTTCACCTGGACCAAAGGGTTAGATCTACATATAGGAATAGGGTTTATCACTTGGAATCCCTAGAACTTCTTGTAACTTTTCATAGTGTGAGGTATTGAGATTGAGCGATTTTTCCGCCGGAACATAGTGTAGAGTTAGTCACGGTTGACCTTAGGTTTGGGACCATGTATTTTAGGATTTCCAATACTCATTAAGCATCAGTTAGGAGACATAATAGTTGGCCTTGCACTTGAATCAATAACCCTAGGGGGAGCAATGTCCGAGTGCCCCACTTTCCATCGATTGCCTTCCTTCTCATTTTATCATGCCTCTCTTTTTTATTTTCTTTAGTCTCGTTCATATTGATCTTATCCACACTATTATTGTTTCATCTTCACTTAGTTAAGTAGAAATCGTTGTGTTTCTATTCACTATTCCCTGTGAATACGATAACCCACTCACCTGGGATTTATTACTTCGACAAACCCATGCATTTGCGATTCACACGCAAGGGGTGTGTCAGTATCTTTATGTTTAATTAGTCAAAACCTACTTTAAATATATTACTTATAATTATGGTTATTATGTCTTTATAGTCAAACCCTACTCTAGGTAGGGTACTTAGGGTTATTATTAATGATCATGTAAAATAATTAAAAAACTATGTAAAATTAGTCAAAATCTACTCTAGGTAGGATGGTATGGCATGACTTGTTACATCATGTGGTTTCATAAAACCATGTGCATCCATGATTTTAGAATATTAATCTCTTCTTCTATATAAGGAGAAGCCTTGTAAGTATTTTGATCATGAATGAAAATATAAGCCTTTCAGTAATAACTTTGTGTATTGGTCTCCCTCATCCTCTCATTTCCATTCTAACCTCTTTCCTAGCTTTCCTTGCTCGACTCTGATAACTCTGACAAGCTTGTATTTATAAGAGAGCATAACCCCCTTCCCCTCCCCCTTCTCTCTTATATCTTGTAGGACTTGTGCATACAAAGGCACAAGGAAGCTTCACCTAGGTGTATTCTCCAAAAATAATAGTACATGAGATAGTAGCATTAGTGACAAGGTCCCCTTGCTTATATCCCGCAAGTGCACGGGTTTGTCGAAGTAATAATCCCGGGTGAGCGGGGTCGAATCCACAGGGAGTAGGGAGTAAAGACACTTAATTCGATTCTTAGCTATGTGAAGTATCAATAATGATAAGTGTGGTAATGATTCAATTCTCAGAAATTAAAAAAACAACAAGTAAGAGAGCAAAAAGTAAGGAGGAGGCAAGGCAATCGATAAAGATGGGGTACTCGGGATGATGCTTCACCTAGGATAATCGCTTCAGTGCAAGAACTCTCTATTATGCTTCCTAATCAATGCAATGGTGAGTCGTGGAAATCCTTACATACATAGTCCCAAATCTAAGGTCAACTATGTCTAACTCTATACATGTCCCGGAGGAGAAATCGAACAATCTCAACACCTCGCACTCTCATAGAGTTGCAATGAGCTCTAGGGATTCCAAGTAATAAATCTCTTCCTAGATTTAGACCTAACCCTTTGGTCCAGGCGGAAGGTCCCTAGCCACAATTAAGCTCTAAGTACTAAGATCACCTCAACGCTTCACTCCATTACACGCGCAACTAGGCCCCAGCGGAGGTTCATCCCTTAGACCATTCACTCTATTATGGCCGCAAAGAACTCGAGGAACGGAGGTAGAATCTATCACGTCGGAGGAGAAAGGGGACGTTCCTGTACCTCTCGACTCACCCTCTCAACCCTCTCCAACCTAGCTTTGTCTAACGCTCGTGGTGTGTCATTCACTCACAAGGTTACCAACAAGAACTCTCAACCCTAGTGTCACTCTAGGGGAAATGTTCATACAATCAAGCATTCAAGGTTAGAACTTACAATAAGCATCAATTTATTGAAACCATAATAAAGAAGTTCAATGAAACGAATACATCCTAGGGTTCACAATCACCCAAGTACCCACTAGGGGTTTAGCTCTCCATGGAGCTAAGTACAATCAAAGAAATCGAATGTAAAAGCAATGAATCCATAAAGAAACCCCCTCGATGGTCGTGTCGATGGTCTTGTGGAAAGTTCTCTACTCGTCGTCCAAGGATTCCTTCGTCCGGTATAGAATACGCCTCGATCGAAGCTCCCCTACCAACCTTCTTCCTAATGGAATCACGATGTCAGAGCCGTAGAACCTCTCCAAAACCTTGGCCAATACCAAAATCGGGGATGAATCGGCTTTAAATAGGGCTGGAATCGGGCAACTCCACGGGCGTGGACGGTACACGCGCCCGTGCGGAATTTCCACACGGGCGTGGATAATTTCCACACGCCCGTGTGGATTCTCTGTTTCTCTGATTTCTCGGCCGGCTGTGAACATTGCTGCTACAGTAATTGCTACGGTGTTGCTACAGTGCTTTGCTACAGTGGTGTTACCCCTCCATGGGGTTCATGTTCATCGCAAAACATAATGAATATAGCCTTAGAATACTATTCATGGAAGAAGAACCCCCCCTTAATGTCTTCAATGTAGGAATCAATGTGAGAAGATATTATTGTTGCCTTGGATCATCACTCTATTAATTCCTTCGAATTTTCTCTTCTTCCTTGAAATCACTTTGAAACCCTAGCCTTCATCCCAAAAGCACTTTCCTGATCTGGCTTTCTTGATACCTTTTTTAGCTTTCTTTTTATATCCCCCAAGAATTAAGTAAGTACATAGCCAAGTACACGGGCTTGTACTTTGCCAGTGTAGATCTCTGGATGAACTCAAAATTACAATCCTTGGGTTACATGGCTTGGTGTACATAGCTGTGTATCTTTTTGTTTTTCCATGTATATCTCTCGGATTATTTGCTCCTCAACTCTTGATATGCACGGAGTGTGCTTCATTCCAGCCCTTATACTCCACTTTAGCATCATCTTTGGATTCTTGGATGTACACAGGCGTGTACATCATACACATGGCCGTGTTTTTCTCCGGATAACTTTAGTCTCGGGAGTGTATGGTCATATATATGGCCATATACATCGTCCATATATTTTCTAGAGTTTTAACTTGCCGATGCTCAAAGGGTACATGGGCAAGTACACGGGAGTGTACTTTGTCCATGTATTTATATGAATGTTCTTTTTGGCACCGTTCGCTCCCGATTTTTTTGTATTTTTGACTCGAGTTGTGCTTATATTGCCCTCGAAAGTATAGATGGAACAAACTAAGTACCAAATTATCCATTAAAAACACTCTTAAGGGCAACTTAAGTGCAGAAGATAATCATTAGAATGTGCATAATATAGCACTTATCAAAAATTAACAACATGAATTGATTTTTGAATTTTTCTTTTCTTTAAAAAAAAATCTTCATTAACAATATCTTTTAAAGTTGGGAGGAGAAGTTAGTCCCCGCCAAGTGTGCCATAATTTGTGGGATTGTTTTATTCTCACATGGTCTTTAATAAGGTTGCTAATAAAAAAGTAATTAAAAATTAAATTTTTATTATTTATAATTTCAAGTGATTGTGGGTTCATGACTTCCATTAGAACAAGAAATAAATGAACAAAACTTAAAATAAGCTTAATTGATTTCAAAAGAGTGCATGACTACATGAATTAGATTGGAAGTACAAAGAGCAGAAACTCAAGTTTTCATTGTGCTATTTTCCTACCTTTCTTCTACCTTTGCATGATTTGAACCTATTCAACTTTATGAATAAGGACCATGATACTTCAATTCTTCTATATTCTTTCGCTGAAAAGCACACTTAAACATCTTCTTTGACTTTGTTGATTTCCATCTTCTTCAAATATTATAGTTTGCATCTTGAACATGATTCGAATCTCAAGCAATGATCTCTCCATGTTTGTAAATCATGAACTTAATCTCGTTTATTTAAAATTTCAAAAATCTTCGGTATTTCAAGCTTGTGAAGATTTCAAGTCTTTGACTTGTTAAACACTTCAAATCTTTGACTTCTTGATATCTTGAGACTCCTGAGTTCATTTGTCAATTCATTTGAGTTATTCTTCTTGTTTTTTAGGCCTCAACTCTCCCATGATTTTAGTCTTGAATTGTCCATCACCAAGTTGTAACGTCTCACCTGGTCGAGTCACTAACTTGACTGCTTTGACAAGTTTGTTATTAGAACATCTTGTGGCTTCAAGTTATGATCTTCCTATATTTGTGAATGACAAACTTGATTTCATTTGTATTTAATATAGGCCGTAGATGTTTTTATGCTTGTGTAGCCTCTTTTCTTCATTATTGCCAGAAAAAAGTGGCATCTAGTTAAGGACATCTCTTTTCCCTTTGTCGATTGAGAGAATTATTTCTTTGGTTAACACACGAGTTCTAAGCATCATTTAATTTTTATTTAAGAAAAAGATCTCCATTAACCCATGTGAATCGTAAGAGTGAGTGAGAAGGCCCTTACAAATAGTCTTTCACTACATTTGACATACGATGAGGTTATGGCCTTCAAGAGGGCTTCCACTCACTCAAGTAAATCATAAGAAAGCAAAGCAGGGAGCCTTTCACAAGGAGAATAGTTATCCACTCTTTTGGACTCAACAATGAGCTCATGGTCTCCAAGAGAGCTTCCACTCACTCATGTGAGTCTCAAGAGGTAGTGGGGAGGCTCTTATAAAGAGAGTAGTCTACCACCATAGTTGACTCAAGAATAAGATGTTGTGGCCTTCAAGAGAGCTTCCACTCACTCAAGTGAATCTTAAGAATTAGTGGGGAGGCTCTCACTATGAGAGCAGTCTCACCACCATGTTGGACACACCAATAAAAATGTTGTGGTCTTCAAGAAAGCTTCCACTCACTCAAGTGAGTCTGAAAGAGGTAGTAGGGAGGCTCTTACAAAAAAAATAACAGTCTACCACCACATTGGACTCAGCAATGAGATGTTGTGGTCCTCGAAAGGAGCTTTTCACTCATTCAAGTGAGTCTTAAGAAGCGATGGTGAGACTCTCACAAGGGGGCGATCTACGACTACATCGGACTTAATAATGAGTTCTGTGGAACTGGACCATTGAATTTATGAAAACATCCCTTGTCTCTACTAAAACCCTATTTTCTTTTTTTTAGCACTTTTACTTTGATAAGTATTAGTAATACGAAGTATTCTATTCTTATATTGAGCATTACTTTTCTTAGATTTTATCACTTATTCTTGTGTATGTGTGTTCTTTTGTGCATCTAAGGTTGTGGAGACAATTGGGGAAGAAATGAACCAAAAGTAGATTATGGATGCATTTGTTGATGAAGTCTTGGAGTGAACAAACATGAAGACACAAGTTGTGCTCAAAGATATGTAGCTGTGTACCAACCTCCATTGTACTCAAGTGATTATGCAATTTGGAGGGACAAAAAGGCCGTCACACTCATGTGTTTCGACTTGTGCAATACTAGAAAGATCCTCGTCAATGTAATTTCATTGAAAACGCAACGCGATCTACTGTATGGATGTGTGCCCATTCATGTGGCCTCGATAAAAAGTGTGGATTCGGGAGTATTTTGGCCAAGTATTGTAGAAGTTTACTGTAGTAAATTAATGTAACAGTTACTGTTCACAGCTCGCAGAAAACAGATTCCTGGAAATTCAACATGCCCGTGTGGATGCCCGATTCCAGCCCCTATAAAAGCCGCAATTTTAGACATTTTAAGGGATCCTTCTCTCATTTTTTCCTCATCTTTGGAGGCGCTCGCGGCTAGGGTTTGGAGAGGCTTTGGCTAGGTCTTTGGAGTGGTTCTCACGGCCTTCCACACGCATTTCTTCGGGAAGATAGTTATTGGGGAAGCTTTCAGATCGGCATCGATTTGGCGAGGTGTGCCCTAGGCTTGATGAGGGAACCCCTTAAAGAAGACAAGGCAAGCCGCACAAGACCATCAATACGGACTATGAGGGGGTTTTACTTATGAATTGCATGCTTTTACATTCGATTTCATTATTGATTGTATCTTGCTCCATGGAGAGCTAAACCCCTAGTGGGTGCTTGGACTTGTAAACCCTTGGATGATTTTGTTTCATTGATCTTTCATTATGTTTCTTTAATTGATGTTTTTAATTGAGTTCCAACCTTGAATGCTTATTAAATTGATTTTCCCTTAGAGTGACACTAGGGTTGAGAATCTATCTTGGTAATCCTTGTGGATGAGTGACACACCATGAGGGTTAGACAAAGCTAGGTTGAAGAGGGTCCAAAGGGTGAGTTGAGAGGTAGCGGAACACCCCCTTTCCCTTCCGATGTGATTTAACCTACCTCCATATTCTAAGAGATCTTTGTGGTCACAATAGAGTGAAGTCTGAGAGACAAACTCCACTAGGGGCTTAATTGCTGCGAGCAATAGAGTAAAGTGTTGAAGTAATCCTTAGTCTTTGGGGCTTAATTGTGACTATTGGTCTTTTTCCTTGACCAAAGGGTTAAATTTATATTAGGGAATAGGGTGAGGCGTCGAGATTTATATTAGGAATAGGGAGATCACTTGTAAACCCCAAATCTACATGCAACCCCATACAGTGTGAGGCGTCGAGAGTATATCTTTCCGCTAGGGCATAGTGTGAGGGTTAGTCACAGTTGATCTTAGATTTGGGACCGTAGTGTCTTAGGATTTTACGACTCATTAGACATCAGTTAGGAGACATAAAGATTGGTCTTGCACTTGAAATAATAATCCTAGGGTGAGCAATGTCCGGGTGGCCCATTTTTTTCTATCGATTGCCTCTCCTATTATTCTATTAAGCTCTCTTTCTTCTTTTCCTTTATTTCTATTTGTGTTGATATTGTTCACACCACTCTTTAAATCATTTTTCGATTGTTAAATAGCAATACTTGTGTTTTTGAGCACTATTCCTTGTGGATACGACTACTCACTCATCAAGGTATTTTATTACTTCGACAACCCGTGCACTTAGCATGTCGCACTCATGAGGGGTGTGTCAAACTCCTTTGAAGTTATTTTTTCATACTAAACCTTGACTTCTTCACTTTTTACAATACTTTAAAAATTTATGCTAATAAAACCCTAAAATTCTCGCTTTTCACATTTTTCTCAAAATTTGCAATAAAACAAAACATTTTCAGATTTTTTTGACATTCTTGTATGTATTAGCATAAAATAAGCCCAAAAATTTCCACTATTTAACATTTTTGTTAGTCTTCCGAATAAGCCCTCAAGCATTCAAATTTTCACATCTTCTATAACTTTTTGCAAATAAACCCAAGTTTCGCATATTTCTACATTCTTCAACATATTTCACAACTTCTCCTCTTGTCTTTTTCAAATTCTTCATATAAGCATTCTTATTTTCACATTTTGACATTCTTTCATAGATTCTGTAAATGACTATTTCTTCTTTCACATTCATGTCCAAAAACATATATATATATATTTATACACTCTTAATTCCATATGTGCTTGATGTGTAGCACTAATAGATGCCCATTTCACATGACCTACTAATAATCATAATCATTCATACATAATCATAACTCATGCAACTAATTATTGGACCAATTATGCATGATAAATATGTGTCACAAACAAACATTTCAATATATCCCTATAAAATAACTCTATAATTTTCATTGGCCAAATGAAGAATAAGGCAGGAAAATAAGGAAAAGATAATTTTAAAGTCATGAAAAGAGAGAATGCGTGGACAAAGCGAGATACCACCGAAGGGGGAGGGTTTGTGCTCTTTTACAATTACGGGGTCGTGAGAGTTATCAGAGTGGAGCAAGGGAAGCTAGGAAAGATGTTAGAATGGATATCAGGAAGATGAGCAGATGATGAGCAATACATAAGATGATTATTAAAAGGTTTACGCTTTCCATTCGTAATCCAGATGCTTACAAGGGGTTTCCTTGTATAGAAGAAGAGATTACTATTCTAAAACTATGGGTGTCCATGGTTTTATGAAACCACTTTATGTAACAAGTTGTGACACATCATCCTACCTAGAGAAGGTTTTGACTAATTTTACATAATATTTTATTATTTTATAAGGACATTAATAATAACCATAAGCACCTTACCTAGAGTAGGATTTGACTATAAAGGCATACTAACCATAATTATAAGTAACCTACCAAAGGTAGTTCTTAACTAATTTTACATAAAGATACCCATTACCACACACAAAACACCATGGGACCCACACATAAGATACCCAACACCGAATGGGGAGGGTTTGTGCTCTCTTACAACTATAGGATTTTCAGAGTTATCGAAGTGGAGTATGGGAAGCTAGGAAAGAGGTTAGAATATAGATGAGGGAGATGAGGAGATGATGATCAATACACAAAATGATTACTAAAAGGCTTATGCTTTTCATTCATAATCCAAATGCTTACAAAGCTTCTACTTTTATTTTCCATATGAAATCATATGATAAATTAATCTTGTCATATCCATAAGGAAAATGATATCTCTTGTTGACTTTAGCAGTTCTCCTTTTCATCTATTTTCTTTTTGATCGCCTTTCTCGTATTCTCCCTCATGTCTCTTAGTCTCCCACTTTTTAGTCTCCTCTCTTAGGGGTTGTTTGGTTTGGTATAAGTAAAATGACATTTGATAAGTACTTGTGTGATAAGAATGTGAAGTGTTCTTTCCTTATGATGAGCATTACTTTTATCAGGTTTAAGCGCTAATACATGTGTATTTGTGTTCTTTTGCGCATGTAGGGTTGCGAAGCTAAATATTGAGAAAAGAAGCCAATGTAGATCGTGAATGTACTTTTTAATGAAATCTTGGGAAGGAACAAATGTGAAGACAGAAGTCGGGCTCAAGATACGAGAATGTGTGCCAACCTCCAGGTATTCAAGTGAGTACAATAATGTGGAGTGGCACAGAGGCAGTCACATTCGAGTGCATTGATAGCAAGATCTTCACCAATGAGGCCGTTTATTGAAGAAACGATGTGATCTACGGCGTAAACGTGTGCTCGTTTATGTTACTTCGATGAAAAACATTGATTCGTGAGTGTTTCTGGCCGTCACTGTAGCAGGGTATTGTAGCAAAACACTGTAGTAAGTCACTATAGCAGTATTGTTCATGGCCGGCTGAAAATGAGATTTCCAGAGAATCCACACGGGCCTGTGGAAAATCCCCATGCCCGTGTGGATGTCCGATTCCAGCAATTTTAAATCCATGATTCAGCCTGATTTCAGCATCCTTCTTTCCATCTTTTCTCCAACTTTGGAGAAGCTTGTGGTTAGGGTTTAGAGAGGTATTGGCAAGGCTTTTAGAGGGGTTCTACGCCTTTGACACCGTGATTCTCTTGGAAGATAGCTATTGGGGGAGCTTTCGTCGGCACTGATCCGCCGAGGTGTGCCCTAGGCTTGACAAGTGGTCCTTTGAAGAAGGCGTAGGCACTCCACAAGACCATCGACACAACTATCGAGGGAGTTTTCCTATGGACTATTTGTTTTTATTTTCAATTTTATGATTGATTGTATCTTACTCTATGGAGATCTAAACCACTAGTAGGTACTTGGATTGGTGAACCCTAGGATGTATTTGTTTCGTTAAACCTTTTATTATGCTTTCCTTAATTGATGTTTTAATTGAGTTCCAATCTTGAATGATTGATTGTTTGAATAATCCCTTAGAGTAACACTAGGATTCAGAGTTCACCTTGTTAACCCTTGTGAGTGAGTGACACACCATGAAGGTTAGACAAAGCTAGATTGGAGAGGGTTGAGAGGGTGAGTCGAGAGGTAGCGAAGCGTCTCCTTTCCCTTCCAATGTGATTTATCCTACCTATATTTCCTCGAGTTCTTTGCGGTCACAATAGAGTGAAGTGCTAGAGGATGAACTCTGCTGGGGCTTAGTTGCACGAGCGACAGAGTGAAGCGTTGAATTGAACTCTAGTATTTGGGGCTTAATTGTGACTAGGAGCATTTCACTTGGATCAAAGGGTCTACACATAAGAATAGGGTTTATTGGTTGATTGCCCGCAAATTGTGCGGGGTATGTAGCATAGCTACTTCCATGAAAGAAAAGAATTACCTTCCGGGATGGTGAGCTTGTGGAGACCAAGAACTTGGTACCTTTAGGCCTCCATGGAAAAAGTTTAGGCCGAGAGTTGTGCAACTTAAACTTGGGCGGATCCTTAGATGGTTTGAGCATCCTCCCCGCTCCCATTCTATTCCCGGCTGAATTTCCTTGGAGCTTCCTCAAAAATCGTTTCGGCCTCCATGGAAATAGGTATGGTTGAAAACTTTTCAAACTTGGCATCGGTGGGTCCTTGGACGGTGTAAACCTCCTACCCATATCTCCTTCTTCAACCAATGTCAATCTTCCATTAATTACCCACAAAAATCGTTTGGGCCTCCAAGGAAAAAGTTTTGGTTGGGACGTGTCCAACATTAGCATCGGTGGGTCATTGGATGGCTTCAACCTCCTACCCATATCTTCAATTGTCCCAAATAATTCTCTTTTGTGTTTGGTGATTTGAGTCACTTCCATGCTAAGGGCTAGCTCAAGTGATATTTGTGCCACTTCTTCTATCTTTTTCACCTCCAATGCACCAAAGTTCTCAACCACTTCCCTTCCATCATATTTCTCTTCAATTTCATTGTTGCTTGTTGTTGGAAGTTTAATTGCTCGCTCTTGGAATAATTGTTCAACCCGATTATCTAATTTGTGAAGAGAAGCTTGCACCAACAAAAGAGTGGCATCGATGGCCTCAAATCGGGCATTACATTTGGCGTCAAGTGCATGAAGTTCGGTGGTGAGGGCATCAAATTTGGTGTTGACGTCTCGAAATCTCGATTCAAGTATTTATCATGAACTTTGCCAACACATCCTCCTGTAGTAAATCTTTTTATTAGCGGTGGTTGTGGCATTTTGGGGAACCTTTGAGGAGGTGCAACCTCTTGATTTTTTCCCTTGATTCAATGAAAAATTTGGGTGGTATTTCCACCCCTCAGTTGTAAGTTGAGCTGTAAGGGTTTCCTTGTGGTCTTTGGTTTTCAATATAATCAGCATGGGCATCAACATTAGTGGCTGAAATTGAGTTAGAATCATTCAAATTACGAGCCCCTTGCATTTGCCAAGAAAATTGTACCTTGCACAAAAGAGTATAAAAAAAGAACAAAGTTAAACAAAAATAGGAAAAAGTATATACAAAGAGTAATATGCACAAATAAAAGAAAAATGGCTAGAGCAATAGACTACAAGCTTTCCTAATATTCCTTGAAGTTCCCCGGCAACGGCGCCAAAAACTTGGTTGATTGCCCGCAAGTGTACGGGGTCGCCAAGTAATACCTTGAGCAAAAGCCCAAGGATCGTATTCCATGGGGTTAAGGAGCTCCTATTACTCCTCCATCACTCATTTTCTAACCTTACAATTCAAGCATGGTATACTAATCTAATACAATCAAGATTGTAAATAAAACACAAGTGTAACAACTCCAAGTCAAGCAAGAAAAATCACAAGAGCAATGATGATAAGAATAGGCCTAGGGATGAGGATTCCCAAGAGGGGTCATCAAGATATAAGGATGCAAGAAAAATACATGGCATGGGTGATTTAGACCCGACGGACCTCAACAATAGTTCAACCCCAATTTCTCAGCGGCTAAACTCTAATCCCATACAAATGATGACAAGGATCTCTCCTTAGTCATATTCCCTACGATTGCATTAAGTGAATGGAGATCACGCAACGAGGACACACTTAACCTAAGTTTCTCCTCATGGTTCTGAGGGGCTTCCTACACCCAATTTCTCGGCATGTTGGTCAACAAATACCCCTATTAGCTCATTAACGATCTAGTACACGCGAGTAGGTCACGTCTACATGTACAACTCAAACAAGAACTAAGGATTTCTACACATAATAGTTCTAGGCATGAAACACAATGAGCCAAATCATAAATCACACCAATGCATATCAAATATAAATGTAGCATCCAAAATACAAGATGAACCCCCAAGGTTCACTCTACATCCGGCGTGCCTTTGGGGGTCTAGTGTGCCATCATACAAATAAGTATCTCAAACACAACAAAAAGCAAGAAGTAAATGCATAAATGACACTCCCTAGTCCGAATGATGAAGAGGAGAGAGAATGCCGCCGAATGATGCTTCTTCTAGCCCTAGAGATGCCGAATGCTTCTCCTCCTTTGATGATGAGGCTTCCCTCTAAGTTCAAGCCCTTGATCTTCCCAAGCTTCAAGCCAAACTCTCCAAAATAATGGTGTCTTCGCTTTTCTCCTTCCTCCAAGTGATGGTCGCCAAAAACCCTTCAAAAGTTTGCCCCTAGAGTCTCCAAGAAGTCCAGCCAAAAAGTCCCCCATCTTTCTCCAAAAATCCCTCTATATACCACTCATCATACCCCCTTGATGGCCTCCATCCCGAAAGTGCTATACCACTCCCTATAGCGCCCTTGATGGCCTCCATCCCGAGTGCTATACCACTCCTTATGGCCCCCATCATGAGTGCTATACCACTCGCTATAGAGCTCAACATTGACACTATTTGGGGTAGGCAAACTCTATCAAGTAAATATCTTCTATTATAGCTACGAGTGATCATCCCGGGCTCTATACCCGGGCAGATTGAGGCCGTATGCCATGATCCAAATCTTGACTTGAAACTCTCCAGTGCTACAGAGGATGCCTACATGAATCTTGCTCGCATTGTCGATGCTACAAGATTTCCAGCTACGATTACGCCCCGGTTTTTCTTTTTTTACCCGAATCATATCCTCGTGACATCCATGGTGTTCCCGTGCACTGCAAAGCAAATAACACACGATTAAGCACAAAACGGACATCAATTCTAATGAAAATACATGCTAGAGGTAACAAATACATACACTCAAATACGTACATTTAGACACTTATCAACTTATAATACCGAAGCTTATTTCATTCTCATTCTCTTTCTTCCAATCTTCCTTTTTTTTCTCATTGTGCTGCTGACAGGACTAAACTATGAGGAGACATTCTGACTTTATCACAGCAGGTTCAAGGTACCTGGTTGGGAACAGGGGATTTTTACTTGGTTCGCTCTAATAGTGAGAGGAGGCAGATTCTTTCGTCATTCCTTTCTTTTGAAATTGAACTAAAGTATAGAAGCCAGCCATGGATATGAGGGCCACAGGACATCAACACTCCTGGAGTAACCAGGCCCAAGGAAGCAGAAGAATGATTGGTAGGCTTGACAGGGCACTGATCAATGCGGAATGGTTGCTGCAGGATTGCCCGGATGGTTTTGTGGAGTATCTCAATCCAGGTGTATCGGATCATTCTCCCCTATCGATTACATTAAAACCTTAGCTAAACAGTGGCCCGAAACCATTTGAGTTTTCTCAAATGTGGACAAAGCACCCAGACCTACAGATAGTGGAAAGGGCTTGGAACATCAATGTGATAGGAAATCAGATGTTCAGACTATGTTAAAAAAAGAAAAATCTTATACAATACCTGCTTAAGTAAGTAATAAGTCAAAAATAAGGAGTAAACATCCAACAATCCTAAGCCAATATCCCACCTTCTAGTTTGAGTTAAAATATTGGCTTTAATCAGCCTAGTCGGGATAAGATAAGAGAATAAAGCTGAAACCGATCCCTTCGCTTAGTTTATTTTTGTTTTTGTATAGACAGTCAAATTTTTCTTGGTGTGTAAAGCACAGATTTTTATTTGAGATTAGTTGTGGACGTGAGCTAACGTATATGGGGGTTATTGCAACATAGATAGAAGAAGGAAATTTCCTCAATAAATAGAAAAAGTAGACCTAACACAGAAAGAGTTATAGGCTAGATAGATGGGGGTTTTTTTTCTTCCTATGCCCGACGAGCTGACGGTTTAACCCATGGCGAGTTCAAGGGATTAGATGGTTTTTGGGTTCATTTAAACCTGATAAAATATTTAAAAAAAGAAATGAATTGTTTAAAACCTTTTGTATGACGAACTATTCGGACGATTCACTACAAACCCAAACTCACCTTCCTTGGGGGCAGTCGGCGGACCAGGCCGAACTCCGATTATCGGCTCATGACACGTTCTTATAATAAAAAGAGGCTTACGGAAGAACTTTTATGGTCAAAGAAAGGAACAGTGCGTTTACTTTTTAACTTTATCCATTTGGATACGGAAAGAAAAGATCGGTGCGTCTGTGGAACAATAAAAATTCCTGTGCATTTCTTTCCCCCTTTTGATAGAAAAAAAAAATGGGAGATATTGGAAAGGAAATTGAAACCAAGTTACAAAAACTTTTTCTACGACGCCTGCACACCGGTTGAACCATATTTGATTTTCCCTCAACTCGCTGCCACACGTAAGTGTAGCTGCACGGCAGGAAATTCCAACTTTACATCGTCAACGACCCCTACATGAAAGGTTATAGTGTTAAAAAAATTTTTGACATTGCGCCTATATATACTGTCCCTTGATTCACATGGAGACCCTAGCAACCAGTGTAGGCCATATAAGGAAGTTTGGCGTCGTATGCAGTGTCCATTTCCTCGTGGTCACCTTCGACAGTGGACCAAATCAAGACGGTCAGTATAGGCCCCATTGAGATGGTTCACGGATTTCCCGGTTCCGGTTCTATAAAAGAAATACATCCGCAAATATATGTGGAAATAACAAATTGAGAAACTTACCGTATTTTTTCATCGAAATAAAACGACATGTGCTGATACAGTAGAGAGCTTGGTTGTAAGGAAGGAGTGGGGTGGGGGAATAATATTACGTTAAAAACACTGAACGAACATACGATATGCTTAGTGTGATCATAGTATGCATGGGCGATGGTAGTCGATATAAATCAGAAAGAGCAGGGTTACCTTATTATTATTAGTTTAAACACCATGCATGCCAATAAAATAATAAGTAGCACTGATAACTGATATAAGTAAAGCGCAAACTTTTCTTTTGACGTGTTCATTCTCAGCGCCGTCCACACCATTCATGAAGGTGACCTCCGTCAGTATTCATGACATCCGGGTCCGGGAGCGCATATGTCGTCCCCTCCCCGATTGCTTCCCCGCAAGTGTAGCAGATCGCCAAGTAATACCTCGTGTGTAGACACAAGGATCGGATTCCACGGGCTAAGGAT
>NW_024086515.1:0-15417 GCF_009730915.1 Dioscorea cayenensis subsp. rotundata
GTTACGCCGTTAGTCATCAAAAGAATGGCAAGTGGCCCGTGGCCGCATCTCGAAACTCCATATCCCAAGAACGACCTGAAGTCATCCAGGTGCAAACTCACCATTAAACGTAGGTTTATATCTCGGCTCATAAGCCAATGTCCTCTCTTTCCGCCTAAAATGCATCCAGCAACTCGCTTTCGCTATGATCCCTCTAGAAGAGTGGATTCTACCCAATCCGTCCATACTTCCCTGTTCCTTTCATTTCTACTACTTGAAATCCCTGAGGCAATGAAATTGTTCGCCGAGCTAGAATAGAAGAAGATGTTGATGGCTCTAGTAAAACCATAGTGAACACAATTCCTAGCTATTTGGCTCAATCTATCTCTTCCAATGTAAATGAGTTTGCCCCCTTTCTTTCTTTTCATTTCAATGGTGGCAAAAAGAAATTGATGCATTGCCTTTGAGAGACCTTTTCATTCTAACTACTAGGATGAACCCTTTATATCCCTTCCACTTCGAGCTGACCTAGTGAGGAAAGGGAACGACTTCCCAGAGCAGCTATCGTCTTCCCTTCTTCGTGTGTCGAGCAAAGTTTGGAAAATAGGTTTTAGGTTCTCCTTGTCATAGTGAAGTGAGAGCCCTAATATACTCTGATCGCTCACTGAGCTAAAGGGCAAGCCACCCGAGCTTCACTTCAATAGATGAGATTTTTCCTTTACCCATGCTCTTATTCTCACGTGAGCAAAGACATTGTGAAATGAGATCACCAAGGCTTCACTTCAAACTGAAGACATAAAGTATAATAAGATGATCTATCTATCGTGAGGTTAACAATCCATAGTCGAATCCTCGAACACGGAAGCGAGGATAATAAGTGATGCTTTAACGGCCCGCTTTCTTTATCTAGGTTTTGTTTTTGAATCGACACCCAATCGAAGACTACTTATCTACCATTAGTAACGTAATGGAGGATTCCCTAAAGGGGGATTTCTTTGTTTGTTTTAGCTGGATTCTCAGCTTTATATGCTTTCTACCGCTCGAAGCGTTTTCTCTCTTCGGACCTTAAAACTTCATTGGAAAAAGGCAGACCTTGTTGTTGCTTTTTCTTTGTTTTCATTCGACATTCGAGGCTAGAATCGGGTCCGATTCTCAAAAAGAATCGGTTTTTGATGGGAATGAAAAAGAGCGGAGTCGTGGTCAGCGATTCTGGAAGGGATCGACTAATGAATATAGTTGTGATGGGTAGGATAAAAACATATTCTTCTGCGTCATCGCTAGCCGCCGCATCATACTCATAGTAGTGATCACAGCTGCACAAGGGAAGCATCCCACTCTAACTCCCCTCATTGCTCTAGTCGATCTGAGCTGGAGCAACTATTAATTTTGGATAGTGGCTCGCACGAGGATAAGGGATGAAAGATGCGCAGAACTAGGGTAATATATAAGGTCGACCCAACCGAATGTATTTCTGATTCTAATCCGTGGGATGAGATGTATCCCTCCCGTCAACCAATAGTTGGAGTCAAGGCAGAAAAAGAATAGAGTGTTAAGGGGACCACTAAGGCGAAAATCGGAGGGGACTGGATAAGGACGGCTTGGTGTGCATTCAAGAAAGAGAGAGGGAGGGAAAACCATACCAACACCAACCATTGGGGCCCCATTCATGATGATCTCGATCGAAGTCGAGATTCCAGATGGACTTTCGACCCAACCTCTTCATTCTCATAGAGCCCCTTCCGAATCGGCAGTGTCTTCAACTTCCACTTCCGTAACTCTTCCTCATCGCCTGCTGCAGCTTCTCTATCACGTTTCGCAACAATAGAACATTAATCAATCGATTGAGCCATAACTACTAATAGACTCCAACCGGATCGATCGACCCAGCCCCTTTCATAGGATTGGGCGAAAGCGTGAAAGCGTCAAACCTCCTCCGGAGGAAACTCTCCACCACCAATCCGCCCAACCACCAGTGGCAATCGAGTTTGCTCTAACCCTTCGCTCACCGTGGGATGGAAGTTGACTGACCCTTCCTCCTGCGCCTCGCTCATACCAGCACATTGATCAATCAAGGCGTCTGCTCTTGATTGATTCGTACAAGTTCTATAAACCCAAAGAATGCGTAGTTTACATTACCACGAGGGGAGATAAAACCTTAGTGACTACTCCTCTTCAACCCAATGGGATTCCCTAGATAGCGGGCCTGCGGATGGAGCAAAGGTCGAAAAGAAGACTCGAAAACAAGAAAAGAGATCGATTGATAACTCTTCGAAAGCGGGGCAGTGAGCAATCTCTCTATCTATCCGGACAAAGAAGCTCGGGACGGGCAAGGCTCATATCAAGAAAGATCAAGATCGCCGGGTTGATTGAATGCAGGTTAATCATAGGGGCTAGAGTTCTCACATGCAGCGCCACCACTGCTAACAAGTTTTGGCTATACCTGCTCAGTGTCTCTAACTATAAGTAGTTTGCAATGTATAGCGTAAGATCCGCACTATACCAAGATCGCTTCAGCTCCTTTGCTTTTTCTCCATTTGCTTACCAAGACTACTGACTCGCACTATATATATAAGGAAGGTAATTTTCCAAACGACAGATTCACCATCTTTTGGCTATGCGCCCAACAATAAAAGCGCTTATCTTCTCTCTCATTCGCCAACCAAAAGGAGTAAACGAGTCTAGGCTAAACAATTGGTCTTATTGTCAAATCCTCTTCACATGAAAAGGGCCAGAGGCATGGATGATTATCAAAGTAGTTGGATGCCTCAGCCCCAATCGAGCTAGCCTCCTTACTTATCCCCGACCTAGCTAGCTGAAACCCGCTACTAGACTTGCCATAGTTATTCTCGCTTCTTATCCCTCTTTCGAGGACCTCAACTCGCTAGGTAGCGGATTGGAGAATAACAGTGAAAGAGGAAGATCTTCTCCCAACTAGGGACAAGGCTTTGAAGCTCATGGGAATATAGAATTACCATTCACCATGTTGGTTGTGCATGCAGGATCGTGCCCGAGCTTGAGGGTAGTAGGTTTTTCCCGTTCTCTAAGATCTGAGCAATAAGGTGGGAAAGAAAACTACTAGATTTACATTAGAGCAAAGCTTGTCTATTCTTGTACGAAATCACACTTAAAGGAAAGAAGGACTCGGAGCGTTAGCACTCTATCCGCGGAAAAGCCTTTTCCTGCTGGAACAAAATCAAAGAACTGCCTACCAAAAAGAAAATCATTTGAAAAGCGATATGATAATTGGCTATCTGAGGAGAATCCTACATGGACTAGACTCCTCGATTCGAGGAAGGAAAAAGGATATCTTTTTCTATACTATATTGGAAGAATTCTACACCGAATAGAAGCAATGGTCACTCTTAGGGGACTCTACGTCTAGGGAGAAGCAGAATACAATGACGCGTGATCTGCTACACTCAGATAGCCATCAAGCACTTGTCGATCTAGCTGTGAAATACCCTAGCTTAAAAATAGGCTAGAAAAGATCTTGAAAAAGACAATACAAATCTTAACAAGAAAGACTCGAATAGGTGAAGGAATCCTGGTATACACCTGTCTAGATTATAAGCACTATTCAAAACTCTCAGATAACTACTAAGAAAATAAATAATAAATGAAAAAGACTAAATATCCTTTAGTAGGGACCCTTATTCGCCTTCTGCAAGATGGAAGGCCTTAGAAAATAGCTAGCAAGAGAGCACCCTCGCTAACCTTGATCTCACCCCATAGAAGTTTGCAGTAATGGACCCCTAGTAATGCACAAGGAATAGATAGAGAAAAGCGGAAGCTATGGATAGCCAAGAATGACTCCGAAAGAGGAATGAAACGAAAGAAACCGCCTCTTTCTCTCGAGATTCTACCCTTCCACTTTCATCAATAACTCAGCTTTCCCAAGATCCTCGCTATGGAAATGTTCGCTCCATTAGTCGGGTAGCTATCATTGGTCGATGGGCAATCGCTGTTTATCCGTAGCAACTATACCGATTGTTCGGAGGCTTTTATCACTTAGCTGTGAGGCGCCTATTAATGAGAGGTAGGCAACTTCTACTCGATCGAAAAGGAACTAACGGACCTAGATCTAATCTAATAAGTCGACCAATAAAAAGAAAAGGGCTCTTTATCTAATGCTTTCGAGCTTGTCGAAAACTCCCTCATATACACGTATAAGATAAGGGAAAGAAAAATCCGAGGTCAATCTAGCTAGTCATTAAACCTAGGCAAATCATATCTTCTCTCAGCCCCCTCCTCCCATAACGTAAATCCATCTATCTATCGGCCTGACTAGGAAATCTATATCCCTACTATTTTACACTACTATTCTCCTACATATCCGGATCTAGAGGAAAGACTGCTCATGGGACGGGAAGGCACCACACTAGATGCAGAGACAATAGAAAGCACAACACTTCTCATCGGCCCTTTTACAAAGATAAGCCTTTTTCCCTTGGCCTCACATCTCTTTTGTGTGTAAGAAACCTTCCCTAAGCGGGCTTGAAGGTGGATTACTCTAACACTGTGAAAAAGGGGCCTTTTCATTTCTCGCTAGCTTTCAATACGAAAGCAAGGAGTTTGTTTAGTATAATAGATCCTTATATCAAAAGAGATTGCTCGCCAATGCTGAACTTCTATACATTCGAGAAAAGGAGTCCGCTCTATGAGAAAGCTCTTTTCTTTGACCGCGTTAGGTCTCGACTTTGAGAAGAGAGAGGCCATGTGAACGCAAATACTTGCAAGGATGAAGTAGCGTTGCCAAGAAGCTTGTGAAATGAGTCAGCTTTTATAAAGCTTTTGAAATATGCATTTCGAAGCAAAAACATTATCCTGGGAAGGTAGCATCACGCCATCTATGCGGGAGTCCTATTAAGATAGAATTTGACACAACTTCTACTTTAAATCTCGCTTAATTTGACAAGGCGAGACTCAAAACCTCTTCTTGAAGTCGAGATCTAGAATGAAAAGTGTTTAAAAGTCCGAAAAGCTAAAGCGTTCTCTCACTTGTAGGTAGAATGTCCTAATCCTAAGGGAAGGATACTAGGGCTATCATAAGCTAAGGCGTCTAATTCGGCATAGTCAAAACGTCTCTGATAAAATTGTAAAAAATTTGATCACATGTCCCTTGCTGGATCAACGGAAGCGAGAATTGACCAGCTAACTAGTCATCCACTTCCTCTTGCAAAATCCGTAGGGTAACACAGTACGTCACGCAGCGAAGCGAGACTGTTCATATACATCGCATTTGCTGGAGGGAAAACAACAAAGGCGGACAAAGTTCCCGTATCAAGAATAGAATGACTTGAGCGTACTACTTTGTTTGCGACGATATGCCGAGTGAACCGTACCGAACTTTATCGAACCATCGAAGTCAAAAGAGCGCATGAATTCGTGCTTTCGTGAAGGTTGTTTCAAGAAGAACTGGACCATGACATTAGAGTGAGAAATTCTCATGCAGAAGGAAGTCACTAGAGAACAGTTCATACCGGGACAAGATTAAATGAAGGCAGACCTTGCGGGAATAGCCCTTTTTGTTGGGCCCCACCTCTTAAACTATCAATGCATACTAAAAATAGGATATACTCTAGCTGGGACGAAAGTACAAATTTCTATTTTCAGTACGGCCTATTTGATGGCGAGTTTTACGCATAGGCGAAGGGCATGAAGGTGGGGTAGGTAAAGGTTTCACAGCTTGGTATTTCCACATTCGTATGATTCAATATTGAGAGGGAGGGAATGTATAAAGACATGCCCCTGCTTGAGAGTATCCACTATCAGTTGGTTCTCGTTTAGATAGGACATCAATAAAATCTATGAAGATTGGAATCCCTCACTGCTCTCTCTCTTTCTTTGTACTGTGAGAGGACTTGGATGCCAACCTTGTTCTCGTTCTATAAAGTAAAGTCAAGTCTCCCTGCAGATGGAACAAGACCTTGATAAATGACTTTGTGACAGCCGACTTGCGTGTCACTCTTTCCTTTCTTTCGCTAGAACTTGATGAAGTTGGTTTTGGTCTGCTCTTTCTATAATGTTCTTCTTTAGATCTCTCAGAAAGCAAGTAGGGCACCAAGGTATGGCTCATCAAAGCCAACTCGCCATCATGGCTCCTTATTGCAACTCACATTAGTCTCGACACCACCATCATACATCGAAGTAGATTGTTGAGCTTATAGCCTTTTTATTTTTATGCTCATGGGGAGTAGGGATCACATTAGGCATATACATCCGTCTTTGAAAAAATTCAAGCCACAATGTTCCATCCTTTTCTTGTTGCAACAGTTGTAAGTGCCTCTTGTTTTTGTGGTATTCACTTGCCTTCTTTTTTATTCAAAATAGTATTTTACTCCTATTCTCAACTAGAACAAGAAAGAGATCTAAGGCATCTTGAAGAAAGTCATGCAGGAATAGATGGCATGCCCCTAGCTCTAATTCATTTCTATGCTTTGCTATCATAGGAGTACTCTGCAACCCGTTTTTCACATTGGCTATTCCTTATGGATTGGCATCTCAAGACAAAATCTTTCATGGTCTCTCCCATAATTGGATTTGGATAGAGAATAGTCGGGCAACTGGGAGGGGGCTCAGATTTAGTAAGTGTTCATTCAGCATAACAACAGACTGGCTTGGCAAAGGGAAGGCCTTGACTTGAATCACCCGAAGTTCGCAGGGCGGGAACATATCGGTTGGAGGGTTGGATTGGAGGGAAATGCCTAATGGGTTGCTTGTCCTTATGT
Organism: Dioscorea cayenensis subsp. rotundata; assembly: GCF_009730915.1. Taxonomy (NCBI): domain Eukaryota; kingdom Viridiplantae; phylum Streptophyta; class Magnoliopsida; order Dioscoreales; family Dioscoreaceae; genus Dioscorea; species Dioscorea cayenensis. The sequence goes on from NW_024086515.1 coordinate 6,708, forward strand.
GCTTTTCTGTCACATACTTCGTTTCTACGGGCCTATTTTCGAGCGTCAACCGAACCGATGTTGAATGCCTGTCTTGATGATATCGGTAGGGGAATAGAATCTGTTGTTTGATTTTTTATAATGGGAATAGAATCCATTCTTTGCCTTGATTGACAACAAAGGGAAGGAGTATAGGCACCTCCCTTCATAGCGGAAGGCCTTTACTTGAAGCAAGCGAAAGGCTGGAATAGAGTGGGAGTAATATCATCTTTTGTTTTTTTGAATCATCCGGCTTTCCCAGCGCTCGAGTTAGAACTTGACTTGCCTCGACTTCCCTCGACTAGATTGACTAGGGGGACTTGCCTCTGCTTCCTCTTTCGGGTTGATGAGGCCAGGACACCGGTTGAGCTTCCCTCGTTCGATCATATGATTCTAGGTAGGTGAGTTCTTATATGTCAGATGCTTTAGGGACCTCGACCCATGAATATTCACAAGGAGTTTGATCGCGGCTTCTAGTCCCTCCCGGCCTAGGCTGAAACACACCTTGAGCGGAACCAAGGTGCCCAGTTGAGTCCGTGAGGTGTGCTACGCCCTAACGGTAACATCACCGAGCTGCACCCGAAATACCAACTAATAAAGCCCCGAAAGCAGTTACCGGTTCCCAGAGAGGACAGGGTGATAGGATTGGAGGCCTATACCAAATAGAGCCGAATTTCTTCAGACATTACATCAGAATCACCCTCCTTCACTCTCAAGTGTCTTTCCAACTGTGGAGCATCGACAATATCTATCCGAACAGTGTCTTTCAGAGTAATCGTGATAGTACCATGAGGTAGCCTCGAGTTTGGCGAGGTCTCAATGTCGGGTAAGTTCCGACCCGCATGAAAGGCGTAACGATCCGGGCATCTGTCTCGGAGAGTGGCTCGGTGAAATAGACATGTCTGTGAAGATGCGGACTACCTGCACCTGGACAGAAAGACCCTATGAAGCTTTACTGTTCCCTGGGATTGGCTTTGGGCCTTTCCTGCGCAGCTTAGGTGGAGGGCGAAGAAGGCCTCCTTCCGGGGGCCTGAGCCATCAGTGAGATACCACTCTGGAAGAGCTAGAATTCTAACCTTGTGTCAGGACCCTACGGGCCAAGGGACACTCTCAGGTGAGACAGTTTCTATGGGGCGTAGGCCTCCCCAAAGGGTAACGGAGGCGTGCAAAGGTTTCCTCGGGCCGGACGGAGATTGGCCCTCGAGTGCAAAGGCAGAAGGGAGCTTCACTGCAAGACCCACCAGTCGAGCAGGGATGAAAGTCGGCCTTAGTGATCCGACGGTACCGAGTGGAAGGGCCGTCGCTCAACGGTTAAAAGTTACTCTAGGGATAACAGGCTGATCTCCCCCAAGAGTTCACATCGACGGGAAGGTTTGGCACCTCGATGTCGGCTCTTCGCCACCTGGGGCTGTAGTATGTTCCAAGAGTTGGGCTGTTCGGCCATTAAAGCATTACGTGAGCTGGGTTCAGAACGTCGTGAGACAGTTCGGTCCATATCGGTACGGGTGTTAGAGCATTGAGAGGACCTTTCCCTAGTATGAGAGGACCAGGAAGGACGCCCCTCTGGTGTACCAGTTATTGTGCCCACGGTAAATGCTGGGTAGCCAAGTGCGGACCGGATAACTGCTGTAAAGAATCTAAGTAGTAAGCCGACCCCAAGATGAGTGCTCTCCTATTCTGACTTCCCCAGAGCCTCCGGTAGCACAGCCGAGACAGCGACGGGTTCTCTGCCCCTCCGGGGATGGAGCTGACGAGTATTAGGGAATCCAAGATAAGGTCACAGCGAGATGAGCCATTTATCATTATGATAGGTGTCAAGTGGAAGTGCAGTAATATATGCAGCTGAGGCATCCTAATAGACCGAGAGATTTGAACCTTGTTCCTACATGACCTGATCAATTCGATCAGCCACTCGCCATCTATTTTCATTGTTCAACTGTTTGACAACATGAAAAACCAAAAAGCCCCGCCTCCTTCTCTATCTATTCAAGGGATGGAAGGGCAGAGGCCTTTAGTGTCCCTTCCAGTCAAGAATTGGGGCCTCACAATCACTAGCCAATATGTTTTTCTCTCATCCTTTCTTTTTTCATGATTCGATATTCTGGTGTCCTAGGCGTAGAGGAACCACACCAATCCATCACAAACTTGGTGATTAAAATCTACTGCGGTGACGATACTGTGTGGGAGGTCCTGTGGAAAAATAGCTCGACGCCAGAATGATAAAAAGCTTAACACCCCTTTTAAAATCAAAAAAATAAAAATAGGAAAAAAAGATAAAAAAAGAAAAAAATGCAAAAGGTCAGTCTTATTCAAAACCCCAATTATGACATCTCTTCTCTCCCACTTCACACCTCGGAACGCACTGTTCTTATAGTCTTATAGAGAGAAACGTGCTTTCACATCTTCTTAACCCGAAATAGCTGAGGAGAGGAAAGGTTCCTTTTTTAGGGTACTCCAGGGAACAGATCCAATGGAGACGGGGTGGGGCCTGCAGCTCAGAGGACTAGAGCACGTGGCTACGAACCACAGTGTCCGGGGTTCGAATCCCTCCTCGCCAAAAAGGGAAGGACCTTTCCTTTACCTCTAGGGGTAGGAAAATCATGATCAGGATAGCGGACGCAAAGCTATTGAACTATGGGTCTTTTGTCGGGCCTTACTTTTTCTTTTTATTTATCGTGAAAGCTTCGATCATTATATATAGTAACCGAGTGGGAATAAGCATATTTGTGTTTTACTCCTCGTAATTCTTCCTCAGCCAGGCTTGGGTAGAATAGTAGAGCAAGTACAAGTATTAGTAGCATAGCTAAAATGTGTTCCTCGTCATTGTTATTAATATGTTTGATTGACAAGGTCCCCTTGCGTATATCCCGCAAGTGCACGGGTTTGTCGAAGTAATAATCCCGGGTGAGCTGGGTCAAATCCATAGGGAGTAGGGAGTAAAGACACTTAATTCGATTCTTAGCTATGTGGAGTATCAACAATGATAAGTGTGATAATGATTCAATTCTCAACAATTAAAAGCAACAAGTAAGAGAGCAAAAGTAAGGAGGAGGTAAGGCAATCGATAAAGATGGGGTACTCGGATGATGCTTCACTTAGGATAATCGCTTCAAGTGCAAGAACTCTCTATTATGCTTCCTAATCAATGCAATGGTGAGTCGTGGAAATCCTTACATACATAGTCCCAAATCTAAGGTCAACTATGCCTAACTCTATTCATGTCCCGGAGGAGAGATTAAATAACCTCTCAACCTCGCACTCGAATAAAGTTGCAATGAGCTCTAGGGACTCCAAGTGATAAATCGCTTCCTAATTATAGACCTAACCCTTTGGTCCAGTGAAAGGTCCCTAGCCACAATTAAGCCCTAGATACTAAGATCTCCCTCAACGCTTCACTCCGCTGACGCTGCAACTAAGCCCCGGCGACATTCATCCCTTAGACCATTCATTCTATTATGGCCACAAAGAACTCGAGGAACGGAGGTAGAATCTATCACGTCGAGAGGGGAAAGGGACGCCTCCCGCATCCTCTCGACTCACCCTCTCAACCCTCTCCAACCTAGGTTTGTCTAACGCTCGTGGTGTGTCACTCACTCACAAGGTTACCAACAAGAACTCTCAACCCTAGTGTCACTCTAGGGGAAATGTTCATACAATCAAGCATTCAAGGTTGGAACTCACAATAAACATCAATTTATTGAAAGCATAATAAAAGAAGTTCAAAGAAACGAATACATCCTAGGGTTCACAATCACCCGAAGTACCCACTAGGGGTTTAGCTCTCCATGGAGCTAAGTACAATCAAAGAAATAGAATGTAAAAAGCAATGAATCCATAAAGAAACCCCTCGATGGTCGTGTCGATGGTCTTGTGGAAAGTCCTCTACTCGTCGTCCAAGGATTCCTTCGTCCGGGTATAGGATACGCCTCGATCGAAGCTCCCCTACCAACCTTCTTCCTAATGGAATCACGATGTCGGGAGCCGTAGAACCACTCCAAAACCTTGGCCAATACCCCTCGAAACCCCTAGCCGAAGCCCTCTCAAGTTGGGGAAAAAGATGGAGAAAAAGAATACCAAAAATCGGGGCTGAAATCGGCTTTTAAATAGGGTTGGAATCGAGCGACTACACGGGCGTGATGCGTACACGCGCCCATGTGGAATTTCCACACGGCCATGGATAATTTTCACACACCGTGTGGATTCTCATTTCTTCGATTTTTTTGGCCTACGTGAATAGAATCGATACAAGAATGTTCTCACGGTGATTCGCCCATGCACTCGCCACATAGACTCGCCGAAATACTCCCGGATTCCATACATTCATTGGGGTAACGCAAACGGGCACACGCTCACGCCATGGATCACTTGCTTCTTCAATGGTGTACACGTTGGTGGAGCTCTTGTTCTATGTGCATAAGTCGGAATGCTCGAATGTGACTTGCCCTTGTGCCTTTCCAAATGGATGTGCCCAGTCGAATACGAGGAGGTTGGCACACACTCTAGCATCTCACACCTGACCTATGTCTTTGCATTTGAACCTTAGCAAGATTTCCTCCAAAATTGGTGTATTATGATCCACATTGGCCTATTTCCTTCATACTCGGCCTCACAACCCTACCTGCATAAAAATAACATAAAAACACACATATTAGTGTAAAAACCCGAGGAAAGTAATGCTCAACATAAGGAAATAATGCTTTGCATTCATATCGCAGAAGCACTTATCATTGCTCGTGGTAATTGTGACCTATCGGGAGAATCGATGATCGCATTTGATGCATCGAAGAGCCCACTCATCAATTGCTTTGAAATGCGGATAGAGCACGGGTAGGTTATACACTTTCCTCGAAGCGTGAAAAGAAAAATAAAAGAATATATATATAATTTTTTTTCTTATGTATATATATAGTCACAGACGGTTCGTAAGCCAAGACAAGGTAACGCCTTCGCTACGTGCAGCGAGATCGCATCGTATGAGAAGCAAGTGCCACCCGTGAGCCCTGTGAGCTACACTCCGGGCCACTTCATGCTAGACTTCGATGCAGACAAGCGCCCCTACCAACCGGGTTTCTTTCTATTCATTATCGCCACCTACCCAATGCTCGAATGATCATTTGGATGCCTACACCAAACGGAGTCTAAGAATGCCTCCGCTTTGAATTCTAACGAAGACCTTTGGCTCTTGGTACGAGCTGCCCAAATTTGCCTATTGTACATGGATGGCTTACGGGATGGTGTTATCGACGAGATCAAAGAACTCAAGAGAGGGATTCTATTATTCTCAAGATGCATCCTCCGCTAGTCTCAGTGAGAATTCGAACACTGCTCTTTTAAATGGCCATATGCAAGATAGGTGTGGATATGTTTACTTCAAATGTGGTCATCTCACGTTGTCGAAACTCAATATTTAGCAAAAGAACTCTCCTCCTTCCGGGCTGAGGTCGTGTAAGAACTTATGCCTTCTTAAGGAAGGTTTCTACGTAAGGGCTTGGTATCTATATGGCTAGAGCGAATTGTCACATCTCCTCGACAAAAAAAATAAATTACAGAATACAGAAAGGTGCAAAACCGATCCTCACGAGTTAAGATTTACTCTCCGCCTATGTCTAAGGATGCTACCGATGTCCCAATGAACTCTATTGCAGCAGGAATGGGACTACTCATTTTACCAGCCGGCACAAGACTTCAGTTCTCATGGATGAAACCAAACCGGTCGGTATAAACTAAACTTAGATGTAAATGTTTCGCTTAGGGATTTGATGACTACCTCATCTCGTAACCTTTGTTTTGGGGAGGCTTTAATGTATCTTTATTTTCACTGACATTACATTGGCTTGACCGATCGTCATTCAACTTATCACCATTGGGCTTACTTTACCTGGGTTCAGGAAAGCCAGTCGTCTTCTACTTCTAGGAAAAAGTTTTTACAATTTCAACATTTGACAACATTTTTCCTTATTGTGTGTAGGATAAAGCGTGAGATTGAATTACATTGATCACCGATCGATCTAACTCGGTGACTACTCGCTCGCACTCTCACCCCTGTTACGGAAGCGGGAACAGATTCCTCGCTCCCCAAAAGAGATTAACCTCACTCACCGTGTCTCTCCCGACTGATTGATAGTTCACGAACCACCCTGGCTCGTACACAGTTTTTCCCCCGAGTGAGACCTTGAGCTAATCGACCAAGGCCCAATCGAGACAAAATCGAGAAATACTGTCAGAGCAAAGCACGTAGGTTGAATTAGCCGATCTCGGATTTTAAGTATTCTAAAATAAATTCATTGGTAGAATGGAAGGAATTAGGAGACGAGGAGGTGACTGAACTCGGAAATGAATGGGAAGATAGAAAATGAGTAGCAAGAAAGGATTTTGGGCGTAATTACAACATTTTATTCGAACAATGTAGAACCAAAACGGGATGGTTTTTGTGCCTATTACTTCCACGCCTTTTCCTCCGAGTTAAGACCAATCATTCGATAGATGGAGTTAAACTAATGAGTTCTATATTAATGAATTTTACATAAGATAAGAGTTTTCATCGTAATCCATACTCTACCCACGATTAGCAACAAGTAGATCTACACTAGGTGAATGAGTAATGTGTCGAGAAATTAGTACAAGAAGCCATGGATACACTTGATAATGATCCGCAAACTCCATGAAAGATGGCCATAAAATAAAGTTTATAAGGAATTTTTAAGGTAATTTTGGCTCAGAGGAGATTTCGTGAGACTCTCCTTTGGCAAAGGGTCGATTATTCATGCTCTATCATTGTCGGGTCCTTCGCTTTGATAAGTGCTTGTGATACGAATGCAGCGCTCATTCCTTAGTTGAGCATTACTTTTCTCGGTTTTACACTAATATGTGTGTTTTATGTTACTTTTATGCGGGTAGGGTTGTGAGGCCGGTATAAAGGAATAGGCCAATGTGGATCATAATGCACCAATATTGGAGAAATCTTGCTAAGGTTCAAACGCAAGACATAGGTCGAGTGTGAGATGGTGGAGTGTGTGCCCAGCCTCCTACGTATTCGAAGTTGAAGCACGTCCATTTGGAGCACAAAAGGCGACCACACCTTCGAGCATTCCGACACTTTATGCACACATAGAGCAAGAGCTCCACCAGCGTGTACCATTGAAAGATGCAAGTGATCCACGGCGGGAACATGTGCCCGCTATCGTTACTGCGTACAGTATGGAATTCGGGAAGCTATTTGAGGTCGAAATAATCAGTAGCGAGCAACTGTGGCAGCAACATGGTAGAGATTGTAGCATCAGAAAATGACTCGCTCGGTGAGTCGCGAGACCCATGTGGAGCCTGTGAGAGGATCCACCACGCGTGTGGAAAGCTATCCAGCAGCCGTGCGAGGAGCATTCGCCTCGTCGGTAGCGCGCATCCACGCCTGTAGTCGCCCGATTCCGAGTCTATCTAAAGCCCGATCAGCGATTTTAGTAGTATTCTCATTTCTCCATCTTTCCCCACCTCGTAGAGATGGCTTCGGCTAGGGTTTTCCAGGGTATTGCACAACGTTTTGGAGAGGAGTTCTCGGCTCGACGTCACGCTATTCCTTAGGAAAAGAAGGTTGTAGGGGAGCTGTACAGCCGGGCGTATCCTACGCGGACGTGGGAATCCTTTGGGCGCATTTGTGTGACGACTTTTCCATTTTCAAGACCATCGACACGACTTCTCGAGGAGGTTTCTTTATGGATTCATTTGCTTTTGCATTCCTATTTCTTTGATTGTACTTAGCTCCATGGATAGCCACCAAACCCTAGTGGGTACTCTCGGGTAGTTGTGAACCCTAGGATGTATTTGTTTCTTTGAAACCTCTTTATTATGCTTTTGCATAAAGTTGATGCTATTGTGAAAGTTTCCAACCCATGAATGCTTGATTGTATGAACATTTCCCGTGATGACACTAGGGTTGAGAGTTCTTGTTGGTAACTCGTGAGTGGGTGACACACCCACGAAGCGTTAGACAAAACTAGGTTGGAGAGGGGTTGAGAGGGTGAGTCGAGAGTGCTGGGAGGCAGTCCCCTTTCCCCTCCGGGCGTGATGGAGATTCTACCTCCGCCTCGGGTTCTCAGCCATCATCAGAGTGAATGGTCTAAGGATGAACTTCCATCGGGCTTAGTTGCGGCATGGAGTGAAAGCGTGGTGATCTTAGTATCTAGGGCTCGAATTTCGGTTAGGGACCTTCCACTGGACCAAGGTTAGGTCTATAATTAGGAAGAGATTTATCACTTGGAATCCCTAGAGCTCATTGCAACTCTGTGACGAGTGCAGGTGTTGAGATTGTTTCGATTTCTCTCCGGGGACATGTGTATAGAGTTAGGCATAGTTGACCTTAGATTTGGGACTATGTAATTAAGGAGTTTTCACGACTCACCATTGCATTGATTAGGAAGCTTATAATAGAGGGTTCTTGCACTTGAAACAATTATCCTAGGCTGGAGCATTATCCGGTACCCCATCTTTATCGATTGCCTTACCCCCTTCTTTACTTTTGCTCTCACTTGTTGCTTTTATGTTTGAGAATTGAATCATTGTCACACTCATTATCATTGATCTTTTACATAGCTAAGAATCGAATTAAGTATATTCCCTACTTCTCGTGAAATTGATCGCTCACGATTGTGCCGACAAACCCGTGCACTTGCGGGATATCACCTTTCGACTAAAACTGCTC
>NW_024086516.1:0-36909 GCF_009730915.1 Dioscorea cayenensis subsp. rotundata
ATCATCCACCATACCTAAAGAAGGTACATGGTCTTGACCTATCATCAAGTTTGGATCTTTGTTGTTTTGGTACACAAACAAAAGCCTTACAACCAAACATCTTCAAGTGCTTGAAAGAAACTGTTTTCCCAGTCTATATCAGATAATCACCATCCAAAGGTTTTGATATCAAGGGCAAAATTGCCCTAAAGCTTCACTGGAAGGGATATTAACCACTTGGCTTAGGACAATACTTAGTGAACTCTTTCACAAAATGGTCCAATTCAATTCTCTCGCCACACCACTATGATGAGTATTGGGCACCTGGCTGCTCACATCTAATAATTGACCTTCAATATGCTTCAAATGGTCCACTATTTCTCATTATCAATTTGGATGCACTTCGAAGATTTTCCGACTTCCTTCTCAACTATGGCATGAAAGTGCTTAAAGATGCCAAAAAATTCATCTTTATGCTCCCTCATCATATATAATCATACTCTCAAAAGCATCATTTACGAAGATGACTGAGTAAGTAGTACCACTCATGGATTTCACTTGCATGGCTCATGCTTTCTAAAAAAAAATACTTCTAATGAAAATCCTATGTTGTTCACGGTAGTGAGGTATCGGTTCAAAAATTACCCTTTCCGGCTTTCTCCACCGAAATTAGAGATTTTCTTTCAAGAATTTGGAGGTCTTTCCCATTCATCTGACGAAGACTCTTGTGCCATAGATCTATAACTTCACATTCCTCCATAGCATTGAGTTAATCCTTGCACAACTTCCTATGTGTGCAATAGAATGCACAACATTTCCTCTTTCTTGCTCTAACATGAGCTCCCTTGATAAACTTCCAACACCTATTAACAAAACAATTTTCAAAGCCTTCATAATCCAACTTGCGGTAGAGATCAAGTTCAAATGAAGATCCAGAACACGTTTCACATTCTTTTACATCAATTTCTTTCCCATGCCAGTTAAGACAAGCATCTCTAACCGTGATTGTAAGAATTGAAGAAAACCAATCTTGGTGTATAGCATAGTATGAAGCACTAGAATTAATCACCCAATCCAAGCCTTCACTTAAAATGATACAAGGCAAGCTTCATGACAAGTGGATAAGATAATGTACACCTCACAGCAAGTGACTGCAAGGGTGTTTTTATCCTCTATGTCTTCGTTCTTTCTATCTTTCTTATTGAGAAACTTACAATATTTCTTTACATGCCGGGCCTAGCACAATTGTGACAACGTATTTCTTTCATTGACTTGGGTCTTCCTTAAGGTTTGCGGTGGTTGTAACGTCACATACTCTTGCTTATTCCTCCATTTTCAAAAATAAAACATGTGATTGAGTGGAATCAACACTATTCTTTCTTGTCTCATTTGCAAGTATGCTATACATAATCATAATCAAAGTCACTACTTGTTTATAGTGCCAATGTTGTGAGTCACCACCAAAGTTTCAAAACTATCCAAAAGCAAACTAAGTAACAATGCTTGAAACTCATCATCAGACATGATCTTTGTAGTTGCAAGTTCATTCACCAAACTTTGCAATTCGTTCGAGTGGTCCACTATATGAATGCCTTGGAGTTTTAAATTCAAAACTCTTAGACAAGTTTATTTTGGCCATCTCCTTTTCACACAAGTCATCAACCTTCTTCCAAAATAAATTTGCCAAAGTCTTATTATCCACTTGGTGATAAACATTGTTTTCCAAACATTAACGAATGTGTTGACGAATCAAGTGTTTCCACCTGACATCACTAATTTCATCATCACCTTCAAAAAGAGTATGTATCTCCTTGCAATAAAGCAAATCAAGCATCCTGTCCTTTCATGTTATCCAATTAGCACTATTGAGATTAACCATTCTTCTATTGCTCACCTCAATGACCCTCTAAGGAATTTCGTCAAACCCCATGAGCACTGACCAAAATCTGATACCACTTTGAGAAGAAATGTGATATAAAGTCAATCCCTACAAACTCAATCCTACTACTAATAAATTCTTCTAATTTATGATCTATCATATATCCCTTTCCTTTCTAGCACCCATTACTAAGGAATTCTTCTAATCTATGATCTATCATATGGATATATTCGGACTTTCCAAACCATTTTACACAAGAAAATGTAACAAATACTTGATTTTTTGGTTCATTTTCATACTATAATGTTCTCTAGAAGTTTCAAAATCAAGGTTAAGTGCAAGCAGCATTGTGTCATGACGTCTTTGAGCTGAGTTATGATGGGTTCAGGATTGACAATTTTGAAGCTCCAGTATCTTATATACTATGTTTTATTGCAAACTACAAAGATAGTATATCTTTAAGACAGGATTTCACTTTGTTATCCTATTGTATGCTTACACTAGATGCCATATTTTGGGAATATATGTATAAATTTTGATCTTAAATTGCTTTCTAAATTTCTGATTAAAATTAGTTCTAACATGAAAAATACAAGAAAATTTACAAATATCCCTTCCAAAACTTATATTGCAAATATACATTTGCAAAAAGAATATTGCAGTACATAAACACCCAGCTCCTATCAATCAACTCAAAATTAGAATATCCCATTATTTAAAATGATTTTTTTGTCAGGAACATAAGCAATGAGAACTGATATGGATGGATGAATACTTACAGAGCATGATAAATCATTTCACATGACTCCATGAACTTTCATATAGTGAGAAACAAAATCTTAACCCAAATCTTAACCCAGGCCATATGTGAAAGAATCTAAAGTATGCAAGGGTGTGGCATGCAAGCAAACAAAGAGTTGCAGACAATATCTATTAACAAATTTGGCAAGGATTAAGCACAGCAAAGAACAAAAAAGTGAGTACTTTCAGCATCTCTAAGTTAGAGATACTTACAGGACAAAGCTTCCTCACAATTTTAGCATGCCTTTCAACTTTTGTTCTCATAATCTTGTTCTCCTTCAAATGCTGGTAAACAATGCAATTCAATGGCGTCAACACTTGAAAGAACTGAAGGAGGTGCCCTTGGCTATATGCCTTTCTTTATTCAAGAGCCTTTGCAGATCTTTCCCACTCTAGTAACATTTCTGCCACTTCTAATGACAAAAAACTTTTCCCCCGATAAAAGACAAGGTAATGTTTGTTCCTAGAAAGAAGGGTACCCCCTGTCATTTTCTGCAAAATAATCAGAAGCTCGTATGAACATTTCTCTTTCAGTAGCAAATATCATATATTTAAAATTAAGGCATTATGAATTTCACACTTATTTGGAATAATAAATATCAACCTGCGCATTAATAGAAAATGAAACTTAAAGTGATAGCATGGTAAGAATGAACTGAAACTAATAAGATGTCTCTAGCAATTATAGATAATAGATTTCGCATAGTCACAGATACAAAGGTGATAAACCAGACAGTTCTAGGAGACCAGCTTTACAAGTGGAGTTTAGCACAAACTGGACAAATTTATGAACTGGTTCATACATTTGGTGAATAACATCAAAATGGGAATAGACTTCCCATGCAATCCACAATACCTATGAACACAGGAAACTAGTTCCTACCGCAGCCAGAGTGAATGCTTTGCACAATTTTCACTTGATTAAATTATCCTTCATTGTAAAACTGTGAAATAGCTCTATCTCTTAAGGACAATGATATTTTGCAAATCCCCGAGTGCATAAGTTTCACAAGAACAATAAAATAGCTCTATCTCTCAAGTACAATGAAATAGCTCTATGTAGGATGTTCGTATCCCGTTGAGAAGGCAAGTTCGAACCTCAGCTCACACAAGGTGAGGGCACAAGTTTGTTAAAGAAGTAACTCCACGACTATGCACGATGCTGACGTGGCTTGTCCACTTTGCAAAAAAATATATAAAAAAAAAGAAGAAGAAAAAAAAAGTTGCACAAGAACTCTGCTTTCTTTAAAACAAGATGTAGAACTTTGCTCTAAAGAAATCGGGAGAAACAACCAATTTAGAAATTATAAATTGAACAAAGCACTCATAGTAGTTGCTCATTTCCAATACAAACAAAAGTAATGATAGTGCTCATGCAAAGCCACACAAGGACAATATTAGAACTATTCATCAGACATCCCCATAAATGATAAACTAGGCATAAGGCCAAAACAATTTCTAATTAACATCCAGGTAGACTCAATATAGCAAATTTTCAGCAATATGTTTAGGGTTCAGACATGCACTTTTGAATATGTATTCAAGTTTCACCTGTGCTGATTTTAGTAAGTTCGGAGTTTGTCAAAGTGCTTTCCATGGAGACATGGCAAACAGATTGAATCATGTCTTAGCTTCCTCATTCTTTAAGGCATTGTTAGAACCTATCCTTTGTTAGACTATACAGACAAGAAATTAGAGGAATAAGTTAATTCTTCTAAATTTGAAATAACATTTTTATTGAGAAAATTTTATATCCACTGCTACTCCAGACCATTATTTGAAAGGAACCATTTTCTGCTATAAAGGACACAAACTCTAAAATAACCCATGGAAAATACTATCAAATAGGTCGGATGAAGAAACTTGAAATTGAAAAAATACAATATTCTAGAGAGGTAAAAACTTTTTAATGAAGATTGATGCAATGATTTATGCTGAGTATAAAAAACAATTACTTTGATATCTTCAGCCATTCTTTCACTTGTTTTCAACTGTACACTATGCTTCAAAGCAATCTTTGCTATGGGGCATTTTTCCCACAACACTAGCATGGCTGCAGCTAGACCTTGATATTGCCTATTTCTCCCTGCAAATATGATGGTAGCATATAGTTTGTGAAAAAACAGTGAGAACGTACACAGAACAACAAGTTAAAAGAAATAGAATTATCCATACCGAGGGCAAAATGAGGTGGTAATAACCTTGCAAGCCTCCGCAATGTCGTCCCTTCCTTGGGACCCAATGACGATTTTACCCCATAGGGAAGAACCCTAAAAGGAGGTTTGTAACCAGGAACAGTCCCAGGAAGCAAATCAGCATCTACAGGTGATGGATCAGATCCTGGCCAATCTGTATAACGTGGGCCTAAATTATCTAATAGGTTCTCGATCTCAATTTGAGACTTATTTTCTGGCACTGTACCAACATGCTTTTTCCTTTCAGCTGGAGGTTGCATGTTACAGTCTTCAGTATCTTCCAGGGGATCACTTCTTGACGTACAACTCACAGTTTTAAGGAACTCACTACACTGACTTGATTGGTTTAGTACATTTTCCTTCACTATAAGAGGAAAGCCATAGCCTGCACCTCTGTATAATAAAATAGAAGTTCCAGACCTCCATATCACCATTCCACCTGTTCTCCTCTGTTCAACAATATAGAAATGGATGTCATCACACTGGAATGGAGTCAACTGAAGAAACGTAAATGAACAGTAAACACCAGAAACATGTAATGAAAATATTTTGGCCCTTAGTAATGACTGAACAGATGTCCAAACTCACTGACTAGATTTAGAAGGATTAAAGCCTTCAAGAACTTAAAACAGAGAACTATCATAGTAACGAGAATATTTAGAATTCTAGTTGAAGCTACAAATACAGAAGTTCTAAGAAAACATTTCACATCAGATTTATTGATAACACTACCATAGTTACCAAGAGTAATCTACACCGAAAATATTTAAACAACAACTTAGAAGGTGTTTGGTAGGCTATATTTGGCCATCAAAATTTTAAAATGCTAAACCCTAAACTGCCCAAACGAATAGAGACTTGTTCTAATACGAATTTTTAAAAATCCATCTACTATAACTTCAAATCTAAATTATTTCAAATTACCTCTAAGTAGATTCTACCCTAACTGCAAATGGTCATCAACATCAACAAGACTATGCTTTGCCAGCAATTCATCTAAATTAAAATTCAAAGCTCAAGTATCCGATTCAACATGTCCGATCCAAACAAGTCTACAAAAAGGAATAGCATTGCACATAGAAACTTATTGCACAATTCTCGACAAAAATAATACAAAACTCCAACCGGAAAAAGAAAGAAAGAAAGAAAGAAAAATGGAGAAAGAGAGAATTTGAAAGACTCTAAGAACTCAAACCTCCAAGTTCTCATGCATAATCCTCATGTTAAGTGCAGCAGATCCCTCGCACTTGAGCCTCACGACCTCCTCAGCTCGCCACCTGCTATGGATCGCATCGACAACCTCTCTCGTCAAACCTCCACCTTTGATCTTCACCTTCAACTTGATCCTCAACCCTAAATCCCTCAGCCTCCTCAACTCGTCCTCCGAAAGCTCAATCTCAGATTTCTTCTCATCCTTGCGAACCCCAAGCATCCCAGGGAGAAATCGGAGAACCTCTTCACTGAAATCAAGAGATAACCCACCTCTCGGGTTGGGGAGAACGCCATCTTCGGCATGGAAGATGTCTTCCACGGAGCCTTTCTCGGGCGAGAGGGGATGGGATCCATTGACGGAGTTGGAGACCTCGATGAGTCCAAGCTTCTGGAGCTTGTTGAGTATGAGACGCATGGTGGTGCTTCCAGTGCTGCGGCTGGTGCCGACCTCATCGTCGTCGCTGGAGAAGGCATCGTCATTGGAATAATCGATCACATCACGGGGTTTCTTGGGGAAGGGGCGGAGGTAGGGGTGGGTGGAGGACCAGCCGTGGATCCATGGCGATGTGGTGCTTGGATTGAGGTTCTTGGCAAAAGAGGAGAACCGCCGGAGAAGAAGACGGCCCGAAGAGGCAGCAGCCATTTTTAGGAAATTCGATTTCCCAGTGCTATAGGTTTTAAATACCGGACCGGGGCGGCCGGTTCAACCGGAACGCCATCAGTGCGGTTAATTTATATGGTTTGAACCGAGTTCTAATCGAAATCAAGAACCAGTTTTAGATCATAAACCGGTGAATCGGTTTGACCGGACCGACAGTGTTTTAAAGAAAAAATTGAAAAATTATCTGATTTCTCACTTCTATGATGAGTCTAATTTCACCTTTTATCCTGTTTTTCGCCATCTCAGCTCACCATTCTCTCCACCGCCTCATAGGCATCCTGATCTTCTTCTTTTCACCACGCTGTCAATGGATTCTTTAAAAGTTGAAACCCATATTTTTCTTTTTCTATACCTAAAAACCTAAAACCATCCGATGGTGGGATCAAGTTCATGAGGTCTTCATCTACTCCCTGATCTCTCAATCATCTATAGTTTGGTTTTGTTGATCCAAAAACAAAATTTCTTGTGATTTGGTATCTGTCGTCACTAAAATGAATGATTCCGTTACATATTTTAATTCTTTGATCATTGTTTAATGCCATGTCAACTTTCACATGGTGTAGCAATGTATTGGATGTAAGGGGTCATTTAGTATGTGAGAAAGTAACAACTTTAGGAGGAAAAGTAAAGTTGTGAAAGACACGTTTGGTTTTAATATGAGCAATGCAAAATAACGGTCTTCATGTAATTATTTTCTCTTTGACTAGGGAAAATGATTCATAGGGGGGAGGGTGTGAAAAAAATTACACAATAGCTGTGAAAATATTAAGCGAGTGAAATTCCAATCCTACCCTTAATTTTTTTTCTTTATTTTTTCTTGATTTTAAAAACCTTAGAGCAAAACTCTTTGGGTTTCCTTTTCTTTCCAAAACTCTAGGGTAAGAAAGATCACTCATTAGATATTTTTTTTTTTCTTTTTTTACTTTTTTAATGTTTTTTAGTTATATTTTTATATTTTTTTAAAATAGATTTTAACTTTTTGTATGGTTTAATGAATTCTTTTGATATTACAAGGGTTTGGTGATGGGATTTTAACTATATATATATATATATATATATTTAATTTTATTAACTAGAGTAATTAAAGGCAAAATTGAGAATGTATATAACTTTACATATAAACATATTCATACCAAACGAAGGAATTAACTTTACATGCATTTCAATTACATTTTTTATTATATATACCAAACATTGTTTTGCTACTTTGCAAAAAAAGTAATTGCAGAGAAAGACTTTACAGGGAAAGTCTTTCACTGCAAAGCACAAAATGGGCCCTAAAAGGTGATTTTATTTTTTTTATATAGCTAAGAGGGAGTTATTTGCATTTTATATGATAAAAAAGATGATGCATCTATGCTTTAGCAATCGTATTCTGAAGCATTTTATATTTATTAAATTTCTATTCCCCCCCCCCAACTTTTTGGATTTATTATAATTTTATGAAATTTTTTTAAAATTTTACTTATTAAAAAAAATTAAAACGGGAAAATGTTTAATCGCCCGTCGAATCCCAACCGGTTCACCGACCGGTCCAGTTATTAAACCCTTATATGGACATTTATTTATAGTATAATTTTTGAAGGGGAAATTATTTTAAACTGCGATCTTCTTTTTTAATTCGGTACATGTGGTTAAATTGCTAACACTTTAGTAACTCCATTAATATTTGCTGACGTGGCATTTAAAAACATGCAAATAATAACTTTTTAAATTCATGTGTTTTTCAAATACCACGTTAGTAAGGATTAATAAAAGTTAAGTGTTTTGGCATCTTTTTACAAACGAGTTTAAAACCATAGAGTACTACGAGTGTTAACAATCAAACTACAGATCTGAATTGAGAAAGAAACAAACCACATGATAGTTTAAAAATAATTTATACTTCTTTTAAATAATTTTTGTTTTTACAAACTTACATTTTTAATCCATCTATTTTATATTATAATATTTTAGTCTTTCTACTATTTTAATTAAGTCATATAAATCCTAAACTCTAACTTTAAACTTTCGAGAAAAAGGGACTGATATAGCTCAATTAAGATAACAAAGAGATTAAAAATTTATAATTCAAAATAGAGGGACTAAAAATATAAGTTTAAAAATAAAAAAAGATTACTTAAAAGATAATTATACCTTTTATTTATTTGTTTGTTTATTTCATATATATATATATATATATATATATATATATATATATATATATATATATATATATATATATATATATATATTTATTTATTTATTTAAAGGGTACTTTTAAGTTAGGAAATAAATATTTTCAAAAAAATAATTTTTTTTTAACTAAATTAGAAGAATATATAAATTGATAGTCCACTAGCCAGAACCTTTTGCTCTTAGTCAGTGTCACTTTGGGCTTGCTTGGGGTGAAGGGTTGAGAGGGGTTTTGGAGGGTTTAAGAGGTAATGGTTCTCTTCACCCTTGTTTAGGCAGAAGAGTTGGGGGAAGGGATAAAGGTTTAAGAGGTAAATGGGGGTTAAAAACCCCCCATTTTTCTCCACGTTCTCAACCCTCCAAATTGGAGGGTTGAGGAGAGTTGATATTTTATGGACAATTTTATCCTTGTTATAATTGCCTAATGACAAGTGATATCATTTGTCAATTACAAAGGGGTAAAATGAAAAGAAAACCTAAAACTACGCTTCCTCTCCTCGTAGTTGCCACTTGCCAGGATCCGTTGAGTATTTTTGTCAGCTGTCTTGCTACTCTAGATTTGTGTTATTTGTTTGGTGAGGATCGTTGACAGTTGTACCAATGCTCTCAATCCGCTAGTTTTCTATTGAAGATTGTTGCCTAGGTATGCTTCAATGAACATCACTTGCTGTGAGTTTGTGAAAAATCCTTCATTGAATTCTTTGATTTGATCTTTGTTTGTTGTGTGTTTATTGTGAAACTTGTAAAATAGAAGCATTTCCTTGGTTTGATTCGTTAGTTTATAGTTTCAAAAATCTGTAAAATAGAGGCATATATACTCAATGTGCATATTGGAAGGGTTTAGAGTAGATAGCTAGAGTGTGATACATTGCCTTTATGTTCTTTTTCTTCTAGCATGCAATGTTAGAGTGTATGTGTCATTTCTTTGTTTGTTAGGGGCATTCTTGACCTTTTGTTGGTATAATGGCATTGTAGTGATTTATTTGAAGTGGTGAGGGTAAAAGGGTCACTTTGCCTCAAACCTTATCCTTTATGACTTTATCTTCTCCAATTGGCTGGACTTAAGAGAAATTTTTGAATTCTTTTGTCGTTCATCTTTTCCTTAGAGTTTTCAAAAAATTTCAAGCTTCTTTGAAATTAAAGAATCAATCTTCCTTCATTAAAGTTGATTAGAGTGAGTATCTTTGCAAGTTATTGATTTTATTTTCTTGTTTATGCTCTTTGAGTCTTTGGCACTTTGTAGTGATTCTTTAAGCTTTCTAAGTTTTAGTTTTTGTATGGAGGTTATTGGGTCCTTGTTTTGAGTAGAGAAGTGTTAAATTCCATGTTTTGTTTATCTTGTTCTTGATTCTATGTGGAAAGTTTTGAATGTCTTCTTTTAGATGGAATTTTGGATTGAAAGCATGGGCTTTGAATGCTCTACAAGTTGTTTATACGTCCCTTTATTTTTTTTCTTAAAATCCTATTGGATGAGGAATGTATCCTAAGGAGGCTTGCAGAGATTGTTTTGGGTACTGTAGTAATTAGGCGTTGTGTTTGGCAATCTTTGAAGTTAGGGTTTTAATCCTCATTGAGTCGTCATTCCACCATCTTAAGTGCAAGCCAAAATTCTTAGTTTTCGGCATCTAATTTGATTTATTTCATTTGTTGTTTCATTTTTGTATTTTGTTCTTATATTTTCTTATTTGGAATGCTTTCGTATTTGTGGGATGTTAGCCTCCTAGCAAAGACAAGGCCTTGGAGGGATCTTTGACCACATTTTGGGCTTCATTTGTGAGTGAATTTGTGTTGTCGAAACACATAATCAAGTAGGATTTGAATGATAACTAATAGGAGTATTTACACTTGTACATGATTTTAATCTTAAGGTTATATAATTCATGTTGGGTTGAGATATTTTGATCCTTATTCTTCTTTGTGAAAGGAAAGGTTGTAGTATTGAAAATATGGTAGTTCTTGTGAATGGAAATTATGCAAATGTTATGAAAATGCTTTCATGTAATTTGATGATGACATGTTTTGTATGATTCACTGCAGTGAAGGTCTCACAGCTAGCTTGTAGAGGCAGCATGGTTGACTATTATATTGCCCAAATCAGGAGGCGTATAGAGCTTGAATGTGACAAATGCTGGCTGAGACACTCAGGGTCACCACACGAGAATCTCATAGGCCAACACCAAGAAGGGTTATTTGATTGATTTTGTTATACTTAAAACTAACCTTGGTAGGTTCATTCTTTAAGGCTAGTTGATGAGTTTTCAAAAGAATGATTTGTTGGTGACTTATGTAGTCTAAAAATGCTTATATTCTCTTAATATGTTTTTTACTTCGATCGTGATTATACCTAAGTTAAAGCTAAAAGTACGTGGATTAATATTACTATGACATTAATGATACTCATTAGTTTTATTTCGATTATGTTCGAAGTATGTGGCTTATTCACTCTCTGATTAATAGCATTACTCATCACTCTTATTTTTCCCTCCTCAAGTTTAGTAGTATGTGTGCCTTTTTCCAATGCTGGGCAGCTGTTTGTGTGTTGTTTTAAGTTGGGTTTGTACACATCTTTTGGAGCATGTTGTGTATTAAACTTCCTTGTATAGAATGGATCTGTTGAGTTGTATATTTTAGCTATATAGATCACATCATGTACTCACATTTTTGTTATATATATGTATGTATATTGTGTTCTTTCCAGCTTTTTTGTTTAGTGAATTCCTTAGCTGTAATCTGATGTAGGTTTGTTCAGGTTCTCTGTTAGCGTTGTGCTAATTCAGAAAAGGTGTTCTTCATCCCACTTAGATTAGCATGACAGCTTGTCCGTGCTTGATCGTGAGTTGAGGCATGACATAGTGCCTTATCAATATGAAATTTCAAGATAATGACTGCATTTTTAGTGACTTTTGGTATCTTAATCTATATATTCATTGTTCTTTTTTTAATCCTTATTTTGTTTAAATTTGCCTTGGGTTTTAGTTTTTTTATTTAGTTGTGTTATGTATCAATCATCTTTAATTTTTTTTTCCTTATGTAGTAGATAATGATTTCTGAATTTTCTATCTAAAACAATTTTGTGTCAAGCATAGTGAAAGATTACTTCAATTATGTTTTTAGTGATTACTTGTCCTGAAGCATTTTTTCCTTTATTATTATAGGTTGGGACTAGCTTTGTTTAACAATCTTTGCTGTTGTTATATCTACAGGTACTCATCATTGACTTGTTTCTCTATTTCCACTACTTTACTTCATTTCCTTTTTGTTTATATGAAAGTTGGGATATAAACAACATAAAAAAACCAAGGCTCTCACCTTGTTTTTCATTCTTCCACTAGTATTAATTTTGCTCCATATATATTATTTAAAAGAGCTATGAACAAAGTCCCATTAATCCACCTTATCAACATAGTTAGTGTCATGAAATTATAGATTTAGTTGGTTTGTATTTTGTCCCATTGTAATGTTGCTAGCACATTTTTAATATATTATTTGGAATATGTGCAATGCTTTTAATCCATTAGAACAAAACATATCATAAATCTATATTCAATGTGCATGATTACATATTTCCCAATGGGAATATCTATACATATAGGTACAACATGCTTTGTGGTTGTATAAAAGTCTTAGATGATAAAGAACATGAGAAGTGAGTCAAAATGGCTATTAACTATTAAAGACCTTTAATGGTCATTAACTATTAAAAACCATCTGCATATACTATAGCACTAATTCTATACAAAAAGCTCATTTGTATAAGATCATATTTAGGGTATAAAAATAAAAAAAAGGAACACTATACTTTGTGCCGATATACATTTGCTGGTATATTATTTACTTAAGCAACTATATATATGAATGCCTTAAGAGTTATACTTTCTGTCCTTAACTGATAATTTATTCATAAATTATTTATGTATAGATGACCAATGAAAAAGAACGATTGAGAAAGTTCTTTTGGCTCAAGTTTTATTGGGTAATTCGTTCTTAAAATTACATCAATTGCACCATTTAGAAGCAGCTCAAGTTGTTATCACTGTAATTGGTTGGATCACGAGCCACATAAATGAGCTTAAACATATTAAAAGCTCAAATCACCCATGAAGTACGGCTTAAAGGAGACCAAGCAAGGGATGAGCTAATGTCACATTTGCTTTTGAGTAATCTATGCCATAGCATGATAAGAATGAGTCCTTCAGCTTTCCTAGGAATATGAGATATATTGGTTAGAAAGGGTGGTCTTAGAACAACATTGTATATATCAGTCGAGAAACAAGTTGCAATATTAGGTCACAATGTCTCCCATCATGAGCTATCTTTTTTCTTCTCGTCGTTCTTGTGGAGACGATCTTTCATCATTTTCATAATGTTCTACAAGCTATCATGGAATTAGAAGAGAAATTAAAAATACAACTGGATGACTCACAAATTTTCCGATATATTCAACAACAATAGATTCTATCCATATTTCAAGGTAATCACATGTCAATTAAATTACAAACTTACTACAACTATGTATGGTGATAATGAAATAAAAATAAAAATTATTATCGAGGATTGTGTTGGCGCTATTGATGGATCACATATTCGTGTAAAAGTTTCTAGTGTCGAAGGCCTTATGTATCATGGAAAAAAAGAATACCCAACACAAAATATGTTAGCCGCATGCACATTTGATTTGGTATGTGTTACCTTGGTGGGAAGGCATAGCTTCTAATTCAAGAACTATGAAAAATGCATTAACTAGGGTGGCTCCTCTTAAAATCCAGAAGGTACTCGTTGATATGTTACAATATTATATAAAACATTACATATATACACACATAATATATTAACAAAGTTCATTTTATCTTTAGGAAAATATTACCTTGTTGATGCCAGATTCATGTTGAAAAGTAGGGCTTATTACGGCATATAGAGGGGAGCGCTATCATTTGAAAAATATTCAAGAAATCCACCACGGCATGCACATGAATTATTTAATCTTTGCTATGCATCTTTACAGAATGCTATTGAACATGCATTTGGTGTCCTTAAGAAGTGATTCCTAAAATATGTCAAAGAGGAAAACAACTCATGACGAAATGCCATGTTGACATGGACTTCAACCATGGATAATGCTTTTGATTGATGCATATTTTCATCAACGTACAATTGGGAATATAATTAGAGGAATATTTACTACTCATGCATTGGAAAACATAGTCATTGAGTTGAAGAATAAATTTCTCGGTAAAGCAATAGACAAGGAAAAAAGAATAGAATTACATGATAATATTAAAAAAAAAATTCCCGATGCTATGATGTTTTTAAATATGGAATGAGTGAATTTGCTTGGAATTCAACTACAGAAAGTTAAGAGGCCAAACCTAAAGTGTGGCAATACCTAATTAAGGTTAGTTTCCTTTACTACTTGGAATACAACATAATATAGGTACCAATGGTGTCATGTTGTTAACATTGTCGCATATATAGGTTAAACCTAAAGTTGTTAAATGGATGAACAAAAGGTTTAGGAATTACGAAAAGTTGGTTCAACTGAATGAAAAAAGGATGAGGCAGCTGGGCAACATGCTGAAATTGCATTAGAAATGAGAAGGAGAGTTTAAAATGAGGAAAATACAATTGATGAAATTGATTTCATGGTTACACAAAACATGGCAAATTTGAAAATTTTGAGTGAAAATGAAAATGTGGGCTACAAATAAAAAATCTCACCAAAACATCACAATGAGAGTCGCAAAGATGAGGCCTCGCCAATGCCTACAAATCAAAAATCTAGGTTTGAAGCTCAAAGTGCATCTAAGTCAAAAGAAAGTCAAAAGGCTTGATATTAATGAAAATATTAACAAGTTGGGGGTACCAACTGAGATGGTCGCTTATTATATTATTCAGTCAACAACCGCAATGATTGAAGCATCTCATTCAACGACGGAGACAATAACAAATATTATAAGGGAATTCTTCCCAAACCCAAATCCATATGAAGATTATGATGTGTGGGGCATGCTTACGGATTTGGGACTCTCACAACCTTTTATGACCGATGATTATATGTTCCTCATTAAAGACTCCAACATGTTGGAAGGTTTCATTGTATTCCAAAGTGAGCATCGTAAGTCTTTATTGTTGAGGTTGATTGGCCATAATCAGAAACCACAAAATTAAAATGGAAAGTTACCATTCTATTCCTTGACAACATTGAATAATTTTTGGTATATTAATGTAAGACATAGTTATTAAAATCATAATAGCATTCTTGTTATTTTTCGTAGGAGTTGATGGATGCATGTGGACAAAACATTGGTTCAACATCAAATGGAATTCATTTTGGTTTATTTTGATGAAGTATTTTGTATTTTACTTTATCTTGGTGAAACAGTATGTATTTTGCTTATGGAGTATGTATTTTACTTTAGTTTAATGAGACAATATGTATTTTTCTTATGGGACAATATGTATGTTGTTTATGGGATATTTACTTTCATGAAAACAATGTGCATTATTCCTATGGAGTTGGGGGTGTTTAAGCAATTACTGATAGTACCATGTAAACACTGGCCAGGGTTTTGTATCCTATCCTTTTTACTTTACTATTATTTTCTCATATCTAATTGATTTTGTTTGTTGATTTAGCATGAATTGGTATATGACAGTTTATTATCTTGGATTGCCATGTCATTTCTCATTTCTTTATTGCATTTTTTCTCATAATTGATTGATTTTGGAAAGACATTTTACCAATCGATTCTTATCATGTTAGTTGATATTAGAGTCTGGCATAATCAGGGAAGAAAATGAATATTTATTTCTATGTGAGTGATCTATGAGTTTTGTGCCCATTTGGATTGAATAAATTTAAGTAAAAAGATATATCTCTTTTATTTTGAATTGGATAAACTTATATTTATTTTTTGGTTTAATTTTAATTTTTATCTGTTAGTTTTAATTTTATATCTCTTACTTTTAATTTATGGCATATCACATAATTTTAATCTATCAAAAATAATTAAAAATATATATTCATTTTATCATTATATAACATTAGCTCAAGGGATATTTTGGTAATATTAGTATTTACCCTTACTTTCCCTTCCCTTACACTATCCTCAAACAAAACACAAAAAAGATAAAAACCTTTTACCCCAAACAAAGTATGGGTTCAACCCTCCATATCCCTTCCATTCCCTTCCTTTACTTTACTTTATGAACCCCACTACACACCATACAAACAAGGTTGGGTTTTTCCTCCAAGTAGTTGTTATGCATTGTGTCTTTCTATCATATATATATATATATATATATATGTTAGTTAGTTTTATTTGCCCTCCAGTTTGTTGTTACTATTATATCAGTTTTTTCCTGATAAATATAGTTTATCCAATTATTTTCAAAACAAAAGAATATATAAATTTAAGATATTTTGCGGAAAAATTTGAGTTACACCAGATAATATATAAAAAAATAATTTGCACCAAAAGGCTAATAGCCCAAAAATATCTATGAAAGGCTAGTGTGAGACGTTAAGTGTCTCAAGTTCGAATCTCGTTGGATGTAATAGTTGTAACAAGTTTCTACTTGTGGTGAAGGAGTATATCCTCAATGTTCAATTCTCAGCTAATGTACACTCCCTTAACTAATGGTACTTGTTACCAATGGTGAAACCGGAAACACAATTAAGGGGGTGTTGAATTTAAATTTAAAAATTTATAAAAATTAAATGATTCTATTAATTCAAACTCGAGATTATAATCATCAATATTTCAAAACTATAAAATATATGGCCATATAAAAATTTTGGTTTAGGTGTAAAAACCCTATCATATCTACATAATTAGCGATTAACTTAACTAGTTAAGCACTAAATTAACAAATAATGAAATTAAAAAACAACTTTAAACAAATTCACATCTAATTCAATTATTAAATACAATAATTATTCAATAAATAATCTAATGAATAATCAAAACATAAAAATTAATCACAGCAAATATCTAACATTTTTTCACACCAATTTTCATTACAAATAATGGAACAAATATTTAACAAATATGTAGCAATCATTAAACAAATGCCAAATATTTTTACACAACAAATAATCACACAAAAATTAAACAAATTAAATTATATATTATAAAAGAAAAAAACAATAAAGAAAAATCATTATAATGAAGATAAAGCATAAACTTAGAAATGATTGAGGAAAGTGAAAAAAACAACTTGCAATATCCTAAAAACTCGCAAACAATGATTAATTTTAGAGATTTTGAGAGAGCGATTACATTTTTTAGGATTTTATTTTTATTTATTATTACTATTTTTACATTAATATCCTAAAATTTGATAATTATGTATTGATAAGTTCGATAAAAAAGTATATCTACATATGAAATTAAAAAAAAAAATATTTGAGGATCCACGTTTAACTAGCAATATTATTTATGATTATCATGCAACATTAAATTTATTTAATATAATAATTTTATTATTTTATTTTATTTATTTTAAATAGTATGAGGGTTGAATTTAAAAAAAAATAAGGGGCCGTTTGGTATGGGGAAAGTAACAACTTTCTCTAGAAAGTTGAGGTTGTGAAAAGCTTTCATGTGTTTGGTTGAAAAAAAGATCATGTAAAGTAATGGTCAAATTGTAATTACTTTCCCTTTGACTAATGAAAAGGATTCACAGGGAGAGGGGGTGTGAAACGGATTACATCATAGGTGGGAAAGTAGGAGACATGTAAAATTTCAATTTCACCCTTTTCTAACATTAAAATTCTTATCTTTTGTCCTGTCTTCTTTTTAAAAGCCCTAACTTTAGCGAAGAACTTCTCCACCGTCTTCTTTTTCAAAAGCAGTAGCAAAGCCAATCCTCGGTGAAGTCATAAATTTTTGTAATTTTTAAGAATCTTTCTCTTATTTCTTTTGATATTGTTTTTGTTGATAATGGATTCTCATATAGAAAACTCATCGAAAAGAAAACATCGCAATACCTTTCTTTTAGGTGAGATCTATCCACATTGCCAAAATTCATATAAGAAAGGTCGTCTCTTGGATAAAGTTCGGAGTAATCATATTTCTCATAATAAAAAGCAAGAATTAAATATCTACTTTTGCCGGGTATATAAGCAATTTTCTTAATTTATTTATATGTAAACCATTGATTAATGTGAAAATTAAAAAATAGTTAAAATTAAAATAATTGATATTTATTGAAGGGTAAAATTGAAAATAAACATAACTTTGCATGAAAAGGTTATTCATAACAAACAAAGGAATTCATTTTGCATGTATTTCAACTGCAATTTTTAAGGTTCATACCAAACACGTATTGTTACTTTATAGGGAAAGTAAATGCAGGGAAAATGAATGCAAGGAAATACTTTGTAGGGAAAGTGTTTCCATGCAAAGTACTAAACGGGCCCTAAATAAAGAGTAGCATTTTCCATATGAATTATGTTTATATAGTTATTTTTAGAAATAATAAATTCAAATTTGTGGGGATAGTTTCAAGGTGATTATAAATAAAATTCAAAAATGAAAAGAAAGATAAAAAAAAAAGAAACATGAAGAAATGCTCCAAGATTTTGTAGACTCGGATTTAGAAAAAGAAGAAATATCTGATTTTTTTTTGGAATTTTTTTAAATTATTATTACTTCAGAGAGAGAGAGAGAGAGAGAGAATAAGTGATATATTCAATAATGATAATAATAAATAATTTTAAAAAACGAAATCAAAGGATATGATATATATTCAGAATTGAAAAAAATTGTATTGGATATTTCTTCCAATAAAATTCTGATTTAAAAAAAAATCGGATTAATAAAAACAAAAAAGAACGCCCGTATCTATTCGTTGGGATTTGGTGGAACAAAAAAACCAAAAAAGATTATGAAAAAGAGGGAAATGAAGGGAAGGCCAAGAGAAAATGAGAAGAGAAAGCAAGGGGCTCGACGAGGAAAAAGAAGAGGGAACTAAAAGAAAAGAGATCAGAATGAAAATCGGAATTAGACAATAGAAAAAGGTACTGAATCTATTTAAAAAACAAACAATCAAACAAACATGATCGCTTACACAAGTATGAGGGTCCATCTCATTGATATATATTGACTTCTCACCTCTTATGGATGCATGTTAGATTTATATTGCCCTTGATGTTGACATACATCTTGATTGGCCCCACCATAGGCTTCATATGTCATTTAAATTCATGATCTACTCTCATGAAAGCAAGCTTGGCTATATGCCCTCTATTCATATGATTTAAATCATATATTTTTTGATATATCGATGATGTCTTTGGAGTAAAATAGGTTGTCTAAGGACAAAAAGCAAGAATGAATGTGGGACATGATAAAAAAAATATAAATAAATAATAATAAAATTAAAATTAAAAAATAGTTATTGGAAAATTTAATTTTTTAAAAAAATGTAGAGTGAAATTGAATGTTTGGGGATTTGTATGAAAGAATTCGTAAAACAATTTTGTGAAAAGATAAAGGTCCAAGGGCTTAGTTGCAAAATCTATGGAGAAATGTAAAAATTAAATATTTGAGGACACAAATAAAAAATTGTGAAAATGTGTAGAAAATATGATAAGCTTAGGGATGTTGTTTGCAAAAATTAAGGAAAAAGCAAAATGAAAACTTAGAGGGTCAAAATTGCTTACATTATGAAAATTTAGTGAAAAATAGAAGAGATTAAGGTCTAATATGGAAAAAGGGATCAAGAGAATGCAAAAAGAAAACGAAATGTTGAGGAAAAAAGATTAAATGTGCTTTTAATAAAGATAGGGGATGTTTTGGTAAATTTATAGAGCATCCCATGTAGCCCACTATGAAGTCCAACCCATAGATTTCTCTCTTTGAGATAGCATCATCACTTAGATGGATTGGTGACTCCCTGTGAAGTACAATGTATAGGAACTCTCGATGAGATTCTCACCTCATGCCTCTTGATGCTCATAGACGGATCTCAAGACTCATGTCCAAAACAAACACTCCTATGTGAGTATAATACATAGGGAAGCCCCATCGATGAGTCTCGAGCTCATGCCTCTTGATGCTTATAAAAGGGTCTCAAGACTCATGTTAAATAAAAAAAAGTCCATGTGAAGTACAATGCATGGGAACTCTCAATAGAGAGTCTCACCTCATGCACCTCTTGATACTCATAGAAGGGTCTCAAGATTCATGTTCTCACGAGACTCCTATGAGGTACAATGCATGGGAGCTCTAATAACACTCTCACCATATGCCTCTTGATGCTCACCAAAAGGGTCTCAAGATTCATATTGAAGAAAAAACTTATATTGAAGACAAAGACTCCTTATGAGATATAATGCTTGGGAGCTCTCAATGAGAGTCTCACCACATGCCTCTTGATGCTCATAGAAGGGTCTCAAGATTCATGTTAATCAAACAAAGACTCCTTCCGAGGGTATAATTCATGGGAGCTCACAATGAAAGTCTTATCATTGCCTCTTGATGCTCACAAGGGTCTCAAAACTCATATACGAGACAAAGACCTTTTCTGAGAGCCTCTTCATTATCTCTTGAGACTCTCTTTAGATGAGGTGAAAAATTTGTTGAGAACCACCAAATCTTGTGAAGTAAAAAAGCAATGGTGGACAACTACTCTTGAGATCTTCATTGGTTGAAAGGTCTTGTCTTATATTAAATGATGGTCTCACCTCATGTGTCACATATAAATAAATAGAAAGAGAATTGTCTCAAATTAATTGAAATATGTTCTCAACTAAAAAGCAGTTCTACGAGTGAGGATACTTTGGACAAAAATTTTTAAATGATGAAAAATATTTCCCTTGACAATGATGGAAAAATGAGACTTCACAGAGTATAAGACACGAGTCTTTAAAACTCCACAACAAAAGAATTCTACGATTCCACAAACAAAGGAGGATCGCCAAAGTCCACAAAATGTTTTAAAAGTACTACGATCAAAAGTGATAAACTTAGTGACCCAATTATAGTGGCGGTCATGACTTGGAGACACATAAGCCAAGGCTAAAAACATGGGAAAGTCGAGAGGCTTGAAAAGTTCAAATGACCAAACTTATAAGCTCAAAAATCTCAAGACATCAAAAAGTCAGAAGAGTTGAAAGAGTTTCACAGAGTCAAGGCTGAAAGCTTCACAAGCATAAAAGCAGTCGGGGTTTTCTAAAAGCCTAAATGAAGTCAAGTTTGTGATTCATCAAACATAGAGAAATCACAACTCATGATCCCTCACGATATTCAAGATATAAACAAAAGAAGAGACCAAAATCAACAAATTCAAAGGAGATGTCCTCAGCATGGTTTTCAAGGAAAAAGTTGGGATAAAACAAAGTCAAAATAAATTCCAAATTATAGTGAGGGCTAGAGGAAGTTTAGGAGAAGTAGGATTACAGTGTTAGAGTATTCTAATCTTTGTATTCTTGATGAAATTTATGTATTTATGTAATTTTCCTTCTTCCCTTTCAAAAATTAATAAAATTAATTTCTCTCATATACATTATTTTGCATTCACACTTATTCTTAATCAGAGGTTCCCATGATTTAGATGCGATTGAGTAACATTAGGGGTTTGCCCTAATGGAAGTCATATATCTGATCCCGTGAAGTCTATTAAAAATTTGATTTGTGATCCATCATTATTAACCCGGTCAACCTAATTAAAAGGCTAGATAAGAATAAAGGACCCCACAAATTTTGGAACACTCGATGGGAGGCCATGAATTCTCTTCTCATCTTTAGAAACAAAATGTGAATGAAAAATAGAAGCAGAAGAATCAATTAGTGTTGTTAATGTGATGTTTCCTTTTCAGGTTTTTGTAATGGTATCAACAATTAACACTGACAATGCTACTACTTCATGCACCATTTTCTTAGGGAAAGCACTCATGTCAAGCTTCCCTATATGTCTGATTTACCGTTTGAGTCCTCAGTGTGTGGAAATCAAATTTGGCACTGTATCGAATATGTTAACTTTTGTGCGAGGTCCACCACCATCCATACTTAGTTGTTTACGTCCTCTGCGTTGTTGTTAAAGGAAGTCATCCGAGATGTGATACCTCCTGCGATGTCAAGAAGGATGTCCATGTTGCTAGAACGTCTGTTTTTCAACAAACTCATTTTGCAACATGAACTTGTGAGACACTATTAACAAAGAGAGGAGCCTTCATTCATTATTACTGTTGAAGGAGAAAAGAGCGGCATCTTCGAGAAGCCTAAGGCTAACTCAATAAAATCATTCACAATAAGGTGCTCGAGGTTGACCAAGAGGAAAATGCCATCACCTCAAGAGAAAACAATCTTGTTTCATTCACAAAGGGGCATTCATTTTGGAGAGTGATCACGGAAGTGGGAAGTGGGCGAAGTGATATCACTTCCGGTACTTACAGTGTTCATTGTCATAAAGTAAGAATAGAATTGGAGAAATTTAGGTGTTGGGTGAAGTTCATGAGTTCAAAAGGACTTTTAGAAGTAAAAGAAAGTGAGTTTTTATAGATTGGCTCATTTCCCCCCGCTTTAGTAAAAATAATACTGAAATGGGTTTGGATCAAAATTCACTTCAATCGATAGTGAAGTGCCACTCGCCATGACTTCAACAAATGAACACAAGAATCGGGGAAGTCCTTTCACGCCTCCACTTCCCTCAGTTCACGAAAATGAATGCCCTTAAGGGACAATTCATCAAACTCATTCACCAACTCCTTTCAAAGTCTCGAAAATGGTAAAGGAGAACTCGAGGACTAGTGAACTTTGTTCCAACCAAAGTAGCAAGATGAAGGATAGGCCACCAAAGTCTCACTATTCTAAGGAGACTTTTGGGAAGAAAATCTATAACAACTATATTTCTTGCTAAAGCTAAAAGACAAAGAGATGACGAGAAGGAGTTCTACTTAAGGGAAGAAGAAGTTACTCTCATGAGTCATGTGCTATGTTTGTGTGACTTGCCTTACTAAAGAATCATATACAAGAGCTAAGAAGGGGCTAGTAACCACACCTCATTTTCTTGTTTAAAGTTCGATGGAGGAGAGATGAGAGAGAGGAGACCAGGTACATACCGCTGAGTTATCACCGAAAGGTCAAAACATCGAGTTGAGCTATAGCATCCTCTACTGTGAGAAAGAAAAACCCACAATATTGGTACAAGTAGCCTCCAGAAGATGATCAACTGAATAATATAAAAAGAGAAAAGACACATGTCCCCGAAATAGGGTTCCAAACTTCTCCTAGGAGGGACAATGACTCAAAGTGATGAAGAAGATGACAATCTTGTTTTTCACATCCAATAGAGATCTAGTGTTTTGCCAAAATTAAGATGCAATTAGATCAACTGAGGAAAGAGCACATATCCAATGCATCTTGCTGACTGTTGCATCTTTAACTAATGTAATTTATTGCTTACATGATCAAATCCAAAACTTATTTTTAGGAGAATTCAAGAAAATTTATAAAGCAAGCCCCATTGGCCCTGAGTTATCCAAGAATAAGGATGATGACGAGGATGTGCTTGGAATACATGAGCATGGAGAACATCAATAGCTCCTAAGCCAGCGATTAACTTGACAAGAGATCCAAAAGATGGTGGTACAGCAGCAGAAACAAGCTAGGCACATTGAAAGTCTTTGGTGATAAACCATACGAGCTTTCATAATCAAATTACTTCCCTAAGCAGTATAGTGTTCCCTAAGTTCAAGCAATTCAATGGCTTAGGGAACCCAGATCATCGATCTTTGGCTCATTTCATAAGGCTTGTGAGATACTGATAGTATCCATCTCTTATGTTATACTATTTTTGCCGCTAGCCTAAGCGGAGTAGTATTTGGATACCATACAGAGTGCATACATCCGAGTCTATTCAGAGCATGGCGTAGGATAAAAGGATGCCTTTAGGGTTCAACTTGGTGGAGTGATAGATAAGATCGCGATACGGACTCTAGCCAACACAAGGCAAAATAAGATTAATAAGGTTATTAGCTATGTAGATAAGGTAGTGCATAATTTTTAGCATAAAATATGAGAAACCTCTTGATCAAAGAAGTGCAAAGCGGTGGGATTGTTAGTGGGGACACATCAATAGCTGAATGACACCTTTTCTTAACTCTATCAAGCACTTATCTCTAGACTGATCGCTCTGAAGTCCTACAAAAGTGATGTGTATCTCGCCGTACAGTACGTAGATGGACCAGGAGGTAAAGCGGCGACTGAGAGGGCTTTGCAACCAAATATTAAAGTAAAGGAGCATGCTGGACTATAACAACTCAAAGCCTTTATGCCTTGGGGGTATATTGACCATAGTCTTTACGCTCAGGAAAAGACATATGCTTCGAAGGTAGGAGTGAAACTTAGAACGAGCGACAAGGAGGAGACGAAAGACACAATTTCCATCCATCGCATAGACCCGTTCGATGACAATCGTATGTATTCAAAAGATTGGATTGAGCGGCACTACTCGAGAAGAAAAATCACTTTGTCAGGGTATATTACTCAGATCAACCAGCAGGCATGCTAATTATGTATGTTGCATTGCAAGGAGAAACTCTAGAAGTGCAAGATATAGGGGCATGTCGAGAGATCATGAGCGGAAGGTCTCCAGGTTCTAAGGAGCCTACTCCTCTTGAAGTTATAGAAGGCTTATTATCTCGGAGGAGTCAAGAAAGATGTTGATTGGGAGAGCTCGGTATCAATTGGTGGAGAGCTCGAGACACTGATAGAAGCCAAAGCAAAAATCTAAGAAGCATAAAAGGTCAAGAATAAGAAAAGAAAGTCGAGGCAGTAGATAAAAGCCCATAGAATTTCATTTTTAAAGTCAATTATTGAAGAATATATTGATTCCTAGAAGATTATCTACCAAAGAGAGAGCTCTAATTATATTAAGAGATTACTTCCTTGATGGAGTTAAGGAGCGCTGCCATGAAATTTGAGACGAGTCTCAAGATGAGTAGTCATGATTAAGATTATTCTTTTTTTAGTAGCTCTATAATCGACATAGGGAGCCGTATGTGAGTAAGAAGTAGAGAAAGAAACAAGCTTTTAAATAAAGAGTTAGCATGGTGAATACAAGGTTGCAGGAAGCTCCAGCACAGTCTTCTCAAACAGACCAGCATTATTCAAAAGATGAAGGAAAACTCTAAAACATAAGATTCTCAGAAAGGTGATGCCACGTGAGGAAATTCCATCTTTTATTTAAAGGGTGATATATGATCTCACTCACAGAAAGCCTCATGTTCCAGAAAAGGATACCTTTTGGAATGGATCTGGAATCATGAAACTTGGATGTACTTCCTAGAGCCAAATGGATTCCAAGCCTCAGTGTAATGAATTCTAGAAATCATACTTCAACATCTTAGCAATATTAAAGATGGGAGCTTTGCTATAAGAAGAAATAAAAATTCAAAATTGTTCGAGAAGATGGTTGAGAAAGAGATGTTGATTCTAAAGAAAAAAGGGGATGCTACAATGCACATGAAGAATCATCCTAAGCATTGCCCTTTCCAATGTTTAATAGGACATACATTAGAAAATTATCATAGATTGTGGAGAGCTCACTATAGAGCATTATTGGAAAGACCATGGTTGCATGAGAGTATGGTTCCTTCCACTCTTCATCAATGTTTGAAGTATATAAAAGGATGACAAAGTGTATATCATTGATGGCAAGATCGAACCATTTGGTGTACATGAAATCAACTATGATGATGAATGGTATTTCGGCGATACATAAAAGGAGGTAAGCGTTTTGCAGAAAAAAGATGACACCCTCATGAAAGTCACTAAGACTACCAAGCTCACTCTGAAAAAAGGTTCATTCTTGCCTTTGAAACTTCACTTTGGAATTTGGCAACGGTCTTGAGGAAGAAGCGTAGGATGATGAAGAGATATAGGATACTTATCCATCTTATCGCCTTCATAAGAGGGACAGACATTTTGGAAGTGATGATTCGATGAAGAAGGAGCTTCACTCCCACAATTAAAAAAGATGATAAAATTCAATCAAAAGTTCTCTCATATTACAAGAATACAGAAGGAGCTTTACAAGCTCTTGATGAGTTAAATGTTAACGGTAGAACAACTCATCACTTTTTATGTGTCCTTCTCATCATCAAGAAGAGAGGGATCTTCTTTTTATAAATTTAATCCCAATAAGTCCAACGACAAAAGATATTTTGATGACCAAAACTATAGAGGATGATGAACCTTAGCCCTTGAGGATTCTAGATTAATACTTTCCTCGATTAAGAAAAATTAATAAAGTAAGTTAGAATCGGTATAAAGCACTTGAATATAGACATATTCTCTTTGAGAGATTTTGGCATCCTTTTAAAATTACTATGCAAAGGTCAAGCCTTGAGTGAAAAGGACTTAGGTTTGAAGATGAGCAGAGTATATGAATGTTTCATGGTGTCGGTGATCAATGCATCGAACACGAAAAGGATAAAGATCTAGTTGAAGAAGCATCGGATGATCAACCTCTAAAAGATATAAAATTGAAAAGACACCCCGGAGCTAGAAGGCAGAGGTGAGGGACAATCGATGAGTTAGTGAAAAACAACTTAGGAAGTGAGGATGACCCCTAAACCCACTTTCTTAAGTACACAATTAACTCAAGAAGAAAAAGAATCCATTTAAAAGCATTCTTGTAGAGTATGTTGATTGTTTTTGAATGGAGCTATAAGGAATTCCGAGTCTCGATACAAAGTAGCGATTGCACAAGCTCACCATTGACCCAAATCTTTTCGCTGATGAAACAAGCACCAAGGAAGATGAAGTTTAACACGGAGAAGAATGTCATTGAGGAAACCAAGAAGCTCATTGAGCTGGTTTCATAAGGAAGAATTACCCTAATTGGATTGCAAGCATAGTGTATGTTAAAAAGGAGAATGGACAAATTACAATATGTGTGGACTTTAGAGACTTAAATAAAAGCGGGCAAAGATGACTTTTCACTACACATCATGGAGATCATGATTGATAGCACGTCTTCATATGAGATATTTTTCTTTCATGGATGGTTTCTCAGGTACAAACCAAATCAAAATGGATCCGAGGTTGAAAAAGAACAACTGCATTCCAGACACCGATGATGAAGATCTTTTATGGGTTGATTCACCAAATTGTGGAGTGCTATGTAGATAACTTAGTGGTGAAAACACAATCAAGAGATCAACACCTTGATGACTTGGGAATGGTGTTTAATCGGATCAGAAAATACAACCAAAAATGAACCCTATGAAAATGTGTATTTGTTTTTATTATTGAGAAAATTCCTTGGGTTCATCGTGAGGCAGCGAGGAATAGAGATTGATCTCTCCAAAATTAAAGAGATTATAGAAATGCCACCTCAAAGGCATTAAAGGACGGAGGTCCTTCCAGGGGCGTCTTGCTTATATCCAAATATTCATCACCAATCTTTCAGGAAGATGTAAGCTATTTTCAAAGATTGTGAAGAATAATGCTCCATTCAAGTGGGACGATTAATGCCAAAATGCTTTTGAATAAATAAAGAGTTATTTATTGAACACCCCACTATTAGCAATGTCGATCCTGAGGAAAAGCCATTGATCTTACATACAATGACTTTGGATGGATCCCTTGGGGTGCTCCTAGCTCAAGAGAATGAAGAGGGTAATGAGAATGCCCCTATACTACCATAGTAAGATGTTGGTGGGCCCGAAAAAGCCGATATACTCCTATCGAGAAGCACTATCTTTTTTAGTGTTTGCGATGAAAGAAGCTCGGCATTACCTTCTCTCACATAAGGTGATTCTCACCTAAAGGATAAACCCACTCAAGTATTTGATGACTATTTACAGGAAGATTAGCAAAATGGGTGTTGATACTCTTGGAGTTTGACATACCTTACACTCCACGAAAAACAATCAAAAGATAAGCATTGGCGGATTTTCCGTGGCGCATCCTTTGCCTGATGATTCTGTACTGAGATGTGATCTTCCTGATGAAGAGACTTTGGTAATAGAAGAAGAAAAACATTGTTGGAAAGTGTACTTTGATAGCGCTTCCTCTATCCAACCAGTTGTTAAACTAAAGATTCCTCAAGTTAGAGCTAATATTGGACTCATCTTCATTTCTCCTGAGGGTGGGATCATGAGATACTCTCTTTCTTTGCTAAATACATGTACTAATAATGAAGTAGAATATGAAGCTCTTATTA
This sequence comes from Dioscorea cayenensis subsp. rotundata, assembly GCF_009730915.1. Lineage (NCBI taxonomy): Eukaryota > Viridiplantae > Streptophyta > Magnoliopsida > Dioscoreales > Dioscoreaceae > Dioscorea > Dioscorea cayenensis. The sequence continues at coordinate 28,079 of NW_024086516.1, forward strand.
CTACATTAGAGCTATCAATTAAGATGGGGATACAGAATCTGCATGTATATGGTAACTCCTAACTTATCATAAATCAAGTTGAAGGAAGTTTCAAGACTTACAAGCCAAAACTTCTTCAATATCATTGATGTGTCCTCCATAAAATATATGGGTTACACGCGAGTTGGACTCAAAGTACTAACTTGTCACTGATCTCCAGTTAACTTTAAATTGAATACTATATTAATAACAAGAAATAAAGTTAAAAAAGAAGAAGGAAAAAGAAACGGTGAAGATATTAGGCGGTTTGGATCGAGTGTCAACAACAAAGAGAACAATGCCCTACTGGATGATTCCTATCGCTTAGAAATGCTCACTCACTTTTTTATGGTTTTACTAGGTACATTCTATGGTTCTAGTGTGTGCTCAAAAGCAATGTTGCAACTATGGTTACCAACTACGCCGAGTTTTGCGAAGATAACTATGGTTTCACCCATCGAGTTTTACCTAAGTAACTACGCAGATCAAACACATCAAATTTTGCAAACACAAGATTTAACACAAGAACCAAAAGAACTCCGTAAATCAATAAATGCAAGTGTTCAAAAGCATACAAAGGCGCCATAGTTTACATCCCGGGCACCATGGCACTGTTAGCCAATCATGGATGGGTACAACATGGAGATAACAACAATAGATCTAAAGAAAAAGACATGACTCCCTTCTCTTCAAGATTCGCCTCCAATGTTAAGCTCCGTATGCTAGCCTCACTTCCCTAGTGCCTTCAATTTGTCTGTAATTTCCTTAGAAGGTGTGGTGAAGCTTGATCTTCGCTCTCATCAATGTCCTCCCGGTGAAGAAGAAGATCCCTGAATAAAGATGAAAGTGAAACCCTAATGGCGGAGTTAAAAAGCAGATCTCGGGCTCGACATGGTGGAACACGATCATATCATGTCGGGAAATTCTAAATGAAATGGTCAAGTGCTCACAGGAGATTCGATGGGAGGGACACGATCATGTTTCGACCATGCTGTGGCAGATCACGATCGTGTCAAGAGCACCCAGCGCATGTCTGTCCAGCTTGAATAAAATTATCTTCATATTAGAACTTTCAGTAGCAAGAACACGATCGTGTCAGGACCGTGTCAAACTTGAAAGCACCCTCCTACATGGATTTTCACTGAAACACACTCCATGCTAGGATAATCAGAGGGACGGCACAATCGTGCTCCACCCGTGTCCAACTTGAGTACTTAGCACTTACAAAGTATTTTACTTGTTCTCTTCCAGATTTCACTCCAAATTGCGTCGAGCCCCTAATTCCTACATAATTAGCAAAAATACTCAGGATAGCACTGCAATTGCACAAAAGTATTCTTGAGGACTAATAAAATGATGGGTTTAGAGTAGGAAAATATGTATATAAAATGCACTCATCAATCATGAAAGATTTATACAGTTAAAGAAGCAAATTACTGATATTAAGCTAGAAAGAGTTTCATGGTCTATTAATGGAAAGATAGATAGCTTAGTGAGACTTGCAAAAGAGTTAGCCAATCCAAATCAGGGGAAAATCCAAGTTATCATTCTTAATAGGAGGGTCTTGATGAAAAGTTAGAAAACAACCACCTCAACAGGGAAGGAGTTTTGACAATGGCAGAAGATGATTGAAGGGAGCCTTTCATTAAATACTTTAAGTATGATAAACTTCCAGATAAAAAGTATTTGGCAACATAATCAAAGAAAAGGGCAATGAAGTTCACCCTTGTCAATGATGTCCTCTATTGAAGATCATATGATTAACTCCTACTAGGATATCTCTCGAAGGAGGAGTCTGAAGAAGTCATGCATGAAGTCCATTCTAGTATCTATAAAGCTCACCAGTCAGGATCCAAGATGTGGTTGAAGATTAAGCATATTGTGTACTATTGGCCAAGAATGATCAACAATTGCCTAGAGTATGCAAGATGATGCAAGTTGTGCTAAGCTCATGGGGTTTTCATCCACCAACACCCAAACCCATTGCACCCTACAATTTATTTATGACCTTTTGAGATGTGGGAAACATATGTCATGAGCCCTATCGAGCCTCCACCATCAAAGGGGCATCATTTCATATTGGTTGCCATTGGCTATTTTCCACGTTGGGTGGAAGCTATTCCTTTGAAGAAAGTAAAGGCAGAGAATATAATCAAATTTTCCAAAGATTATGTTCTGTATAAATTTGGAATGCCCAAAAGGATCATTTCAAATAATGGGCAAGCTTTTTGAAGCTTCAAGATTGGAAGGTTTGCTCAACATCTCAAAATAGATTGGAGGTATTCCTCTATCTATGATGCTAGAGTTAATGGCCTCACGAAAGCATTAAACAAAACTTTATCCAAGTTATTGAAGAAAGCAGTTTCAAAAGGTCAAAGGGATTCGCATGAACATCTCCTTGAAGTCCTTTGGGCATACCACACAACTTATTGAACACCAACTCAATCAACACCATACTCATTGGTTTTTGGTACAAAAGTTGTTCTATTACTTGAAGTCTAGATCCCATCTTTGAGAATTACCTTACAGAAGGAACTCATTGTGGGATCGAAAATCGATGTCTGGCATCATAAAGAAGACACGCGGGACGATATGTCGAAACACAAATATCATTTTTGTTTTTGTGTGTTCTTCCATTCCTAATAGAGGCAAGCCTCTATTATTAATTACCCCAGAAAGTATCTTGGGAACCTCCGATTAAGGGCAAAAGTACAAGTAAAAGCAAGAAGATTTTTGAATTATAAATTATGTTATTTTATTATATAAACATATTGATTACATCAGTTATGTATATATGCACATATATTTTATTATCATTGCCGCTGCCTGTACCTTGCCACTGCGTTGCCTGCCTTGTTGCCGCCTTAAGATATGTATCTCAATAAAAAAAAAAAATTTTTAGAAGTCACCATTGCCTCAAAATGAGCCTTCTTGTAGTATTGTGGTTGTCTCGGAATGAGCCTTCTTGCCGTATTATGACTGTCTCAAAATGATTATTTGTTTTTTGTCATTTCTTCGGATATTTTGATTCATAATTTTTTACCGGACAAAGATCCCAGGAATATAATCACTACATTCTCATAGCTTTTGGTGTGAGAGAAAAAAATGTTTACTCCATTTGTCAGTTTGCTAGCTTGTTTCATCACTGATATGTTCTGAGTGGACTATTCTTTGTTTGTTATGAATCAGTCACATCCTGTTGTTTTCTATTCTGAAAGAAGAGAGGAGGCACTTTATTTCTCATACAAGTGCAAGAGTGAGAAGTTTCCACCTCAACACCAAGAGGGCACACTTGGCTTCTCTGTGGGTTCTTCACCTTATATGGATCCTTCAAGCTATTATCTTCATAATACTTCTTCTTTCAGCACTATATTTCTCTCCTAGAAAGGAGCATTTCTATCTACTTGGTTAGTGCCTTTAGTAGATTTTGCCGGTGTTAGCCATCCAAAGAGAAAGGAATATTCGGCTAAGGAGACTAGTATTCTGGCAAAACTTCAAATGGTCATCATGAAATCAAACAAGTATGATCGGATTTATTTCGGAAGCAACTTTGCTACACTAATAAAATCTTGTGTATTAGGTTATCCTTTCTTGTTTCATTCTCAATCCCTTGGCTGTTCAATGATTTCTTTTATTAATTTCCCAGCCAATTATTTTAATGTGTCAAACTAAAACTGGAATTTGGTGGTCATTTGTATGTGTGGGACCTACCCTCTTTTTCAAATGATATCCAGTGAGGATTTTTTTATATACAAATTTGAATTTCTTTTTTTATTATTTTTATGTCAAGCATGTATGCATGCTTCTCATTTTATATATTTTTTTATATTTTTATGTCATGCGTGCACGCCCTTTTTTATTAATATTCTTCTCAAAAATTTTTTTATATCATGCACATAAGCATGCATATAACAAATTATATATATATATATATATATATATATATATAAACGAAGAGATCTCAGTGGCCTGATTTATTATTTCATGCTACTCATTTTTATTATTATTATTTTTTTAATTTTATTTCTTTATTTTCATGCACATATGTATGCTTACTTTTTATTTTTATATGCATGCATGCATACTCATTTTTATTATTTTTCCTTTTCCATGCAGTGAGGATGCATGCTTACTTTTTATTTTATATGCATATATGCATGCATACTTCTCAATTTGTTTTATATTGCACGTCCTTTATACATATTGGGTTTCCCATTTCTAATGGCCACCATGTCCTCTCTTTTTTTTTTTGCATACTAAAAGGATGGCATATTCCAATTAATATGTTAAGGCTTTCATTGCTCTACTTGTTTAAATTGGTGACCAGAATCTTTAAAATATGAAAATCAGAAGCTTGATATTTGGAGAGTCTTTGAAATCAATTCTTTTACTTATTTTATTATTATTTTATTTTTTATGTCACACATGTATGCATGCATATAATGAATCCTTTTTTTATCATGTGCATATGCATGCTTATGAATGGGGCTAGCTCCAAACGTCATCACCAAGGGACAAGAGAAGCATACGACTCAGTTACCACCACAGAGGCTGAGGAGCACCAAGTGAAGAGTGGATTCCTTCTAGATATGATAATCAGCAAGGGTGCGGCTACCCCATAATTGCTTCCCAGCGAAGATGAGACACTGCAAGTTTGGAGAGATGCCTTCCTTGTCTTGCTTCGCCATGGCCAACATGGAGGAGATGATGGAAGCGCATGAAAGATTTGGCCTTTTTTGGGCACGAGTGTGCCTCGATAGTGAATAACAATCCCTTTATATCGGATTGGGTTTCAACCCTTTGTGTCAGAAGATCTGACCCATTAACCTCATCAACTTTTTAATGGGTCGGATCATTTTTTATTCCATGTCCAAACCCGTTAAAGGTGTAACTTTTTTAGATATGCTCTTAAAGTTTAGTCATCTAACAACTGTTCATAGATATCAAGTTACTAATTGACAAAATGAAGAGAGATCTCACTAAACACATCAAAGAGAAGAACATCGAATCCATATCAACAAGCGGATCATGCTTTATTGATTATAATTCCATCCAAACACAAATTCGCATAAAAGTTCTGGAGCCAATACAAATATATATGTTGCTTTTTTCTGCAGCATTATATGATACAAGAAACTTGCAGATACTAATAAGCTCATGCATGAGAAGTGTATTCATAGGCCCCGAGGCCGGTTGTATCATGCTATATATGACTCCAAGGTCCCAAGAACATGACTTTTGCATATAAGATCTTCAAAACCCCATTCTTTTTTCTCCGATCAAGCTCGTCGCAGTTTTGAAGATCATTATTAGCTCTCTTTTGGCCTGTCATCTGCTCTACATGAACCATAGCTAAACTATAAGCTTTTCTTAGCTTATCTCCAACAGTTCTCTTTATCTCATGACTCCAAGTCCCTTCTCCAGTTAACAGTGGAGGCTTCATTGCTTAGAGTTTTCTTTTTTTTTTGTATTCTCTTAACTTATGGTGTTAAGGAGAATAACAAAGAGCCACCTAGCAATGGTTGCATGACAAGTGTGCGATTGTGGAGGTTGAGTTGAGGTCAACAAGGGCGGAGGTGAAGAATGGCGACCATGTTGGGACAGACCATCTCAGCAGCTATATGAAGAAGGGTTTCTGTCGGCGACGAGGCAATAAAAGGCGACATGGCGACAACGAGCAGCAGCAACAAAAGGCGATATGATGACTTGACAGAACTCGATGGCGATGACGAGCGGTAACATCGGTAGCAAGGCGGCGAACTTCACTGATGATGGTGTCAAGTGGAGCAAACGACACCAACAAAAAAACATTAAGCTTGCTTGGCGGCATTATCTCATCCACTCAAGCAGCAACGGAATGGCAACTTCAGCAATGAATACGACAACCAACGATAGCAGCAGCAATGATGTCAAGATGCTTGGTGACAATATCTCGACCCACTCAAGCAACAACGATGGCGGTGTCGATGATGGCGATGGCAACAACGCCGCGAAAGATAGCGAGCAATGGCATGCAACGGTGAGCTCTGAGGTAGGCGATGACGGTGACGTACGTGGTGACGAGCAACAAATGTGAGCAGAACGAGAATTTTGTATATACGTATCTATATGTGAATATGGGGAGAGAGAGAGAGATCGGCACCTTTTCCTTTGTCTTTTTCCTCTCTTTTTTTTTTGTTTTTTCTTCTCTTCCGAAATTTTTTTTCAAAAATCTTCTCTTCCCCTTTTTAAAAGAATTTTTTCCTCTTCTTATCTTATCTCCATCCCCCGTGAGATCATAACGAATAGATAGGATCAAATTTAAATTTAAATTTAAATTTAAATTTAAATTATATATATATATATATATATTCCTTGGTTCGTCCTTTTTTTCGCCGATTTCCCTTTTTTTTTAATTCTCGCCGTCCTCATCTCCAAAGCAAAATCTGATCCCCGTATAATCATAACCTCTTAACTAAATCAGAAGAAGAGGATAGGATTTAATTTAAAAATTTTATTTAAATTTTAATTAATTAATTTATTTTCTTAATAATTTTTTTAAAGAATTTAATTAATAAAAATTCAATTTGCCTCGGGATATGTGTGTTGGGTGCCTCGGTATTTGCACTTTCTCAAGTTGCCTCGAGATCCGTCCCTTAGGCTATATAAAAATTTAGGGATTGCCTCGGGATGTGTATTTGGGCTATCCTAAGATTTGAGATTGCCTCGAGATATGTGTTCTCAAGGGGTAATCTTGTAATTTGCATTTTTTTGCCTCGAGGCATGATATCAAGGGCGATTTTGTAATTTTCATTCTTTTATTTGCCTCGAGATATGTTCTCAGGGGAAATTTTGTAATTTGCATTTTTTGTTTGCCTCAGGATTTGTATTCTAGTCCAAGACAATCAAATAATCAATCAAGATTAAGATTAGGATTTTTAAAAAAAAAAATTTTAATTCTAAACATATCCATGGTTTAAATTTTATTTAACTTAGGATTTGAGTTCGATTAGGACATATGTCACATTATTTATATATAAACACTCACCAATGAAGATAGAGTTTGTTTATGTTTGGAAGAACTTGATTCCTCAAATGAAAAAGAGACTAGAGGCTTAACAAAACCCTTGAAGTCTACAAAGCACGGATGGCACGAGCTTACAATAAAATGGCTCACATTCCAACATTTGAGAAAGGAGAGATGGTTTGGGTATTAATAAGACCAATAATCACCAACAAGCATGTTGGGGGCAAGTTCAAGCCACATTGGGAAAGTCTATACATTATAGAGGTCGCCTACAAGGGAGGAGCATATCAGCTAGTCAACGTAGATGGAAAAAGACCTATGCCACCTATCAACACTAGATTTCTAAAAAATAATTACCCATGATATAAATTCAAGCCATGATATGAACTTATGTAAAAAACAAAGAAAACACTTGTGTTTGTCTATGACAGAGCATCCAACACTATTGTTTAAGAAATTTGGTCAAGCATTACTATGCTTCTTGAGGCAAAACACGGGTTCCATTATGTTGTTTCCTTTTTCAAAATCAATAAAGACATATTTCAATAGATTCCAAAGTGATTCTTGTGAAGTTGACTCTAAATGACTACATGGAAATCTAAAGAAAGTATAAGACCAAGTAGAAAACAAAGCAAGAAAAAAATAAAAAGAAAAAAATAAGAAAAAAAAAACAAATAAGAAAAAGAATAAAAAATGAAAAAAATAATAATAATAATAAAAAAAAGACAATGAAATGGTGTGAATCTTGAAGGCCAAATCTAGAGTTTTGCAATTTCGATCAAATAGTTCATCGAATGTCCAAATCTGCTCTGATCATCATGAAATTTTAATTTAAGTATAAATACATGACAATTGTTAATCTAAGCAGTTGAAATTAAATTTGGAGTTCCAATGATTTTTAGTGAAAATTTAGACTTCGAGCTAAAATTCAGGAATTTGTCTTGGGTTGATAATTATCATGACAACTACTTGTCATCAAGTTGATGATCAAATTGTTAAAAATTCTTGGATCTTTTTGAAAATTTGTTTACATTCTCATGATGTCTTCATCTGCAATCTAGTTGGTGGAGATTGATTTTGAGGTTCATTTACCTCTAATAAAAAATTCATAAGTTTGAGACATATTTTTGTTAATTATTCTCGTCTTAATTGTTGATTTTTCAAGTTGATGATCGGATGGTGGATTCTTTTTTTGATTTAATGAAATTTTTTTATCTAAACTCATGGATTATTTTTTTCTTTGATATGGACGGTGGTGATCATATTTAGAGTTTTTGCACATTCACAAAAATGTATTTAAAAAAAGGCGGAGGGCCCGAAAAGAAATTTTTTTATCACAAAAGGAAAAAAAGTTATAACAAATGACATGGAGTCTTCGTCCACTTATAATAAGCCAAAGATGGAATGAATAAAATAACAAGAGCCTAAAACTAAATGCTAAAAATAAACTAACCTAAACTCAAAAAATTAGCTAAGCTATTTAAAGTTAAGCTTTCCTTTTTTTCAAGGTTAGCTCGGCCTTCAGCAAGAGATGATGAGGTTTGTGAAATGTTATCGCTTCTTCCAAGCTCTTCTAGCTTTGTTAAAGCATCAGTTAAGGATTGATTCGCTTCATTAATAGAAAAGGCAGAAGATCGAAGGTCTTTCCCTGAGGAGATGAATTGTTGTTCTTCTTCTTCTTGATCTTTGAACTCTTGTAGCTTCTCTCTTATTAGCATGAGCATATTGTCGGCCTCATCCACATATTGAGATGTTGTTTTTGAGGAACGGCTTCATTTCTTTCTTGTTCTCTATCTCCTTCATCAAC